>NC_079134.1:139119940-139184940 GCF_945859705.1 Episyrphus balteatus
AAATCAAAAGGAAAATAACTCTAAGACTGGCTTTAGAATTAATTTTACTTTTACATTAAGCTCCAAAGATAGCTAAAAAAAATTCAGTTAAAAAACTTCAAATTTTTATTCCACGAAAAATAAAATCCTTCCAGCTTTCACACAAATTTTTTTTATAAACTCTTCTGATCCTTCATCCTTATTTATTTATTTATTTTTTTTATTTTTTCTAAAGCATACGTATACATTAAAATCTCCAATTTGTATTTTTTAACCAATCGCAACTCATTTTTGGTTATTTTCATATGATCCATGCACATGCATCTACTTTTTAACCACCATCATCTAAAATTCCGCAATTGATAATAATCATAAGAATTTTTATTAATTTAAAATTAAAATGACGATAGTTTAATCCTAATCTCAAAATGATTGCAAATCTACTTCCAATAGACATAAGCTATGTGCTCATAATAGATTATAGCCAGAATAAAACCGTTTCATTTCGAGATTCATTCAAGTGCAAACGAAAAAGCAGTTTTTTTTTTTTTTTTTTTTTTTCTTAAATTTTCAAATAAACTCCCATAAAAACGTCAATTCTATTTTCCAACTCAACGAAGGAAGAAAATGAGAAACTTATTCTATCAATTCCAATTTCGTTGTAAATGGGTATATTTTTTTTTTTTCTTTCTGTGGCAAGAGGCACATATTTTTGCGTGTTATACACTCACACCCACAAACACACACATAATACTCCTTCACCATCATATTCCAAATTAAACTGGCAAAAAGTCCTGACTTGTGAACACAATTGTACGTACGTTACGTATAATACTGAAGGGAAAGGGAATATTCATGAAGGTCTGGCGCAGTGGGTGTTATTTTTTTAACCCGCGCCCAAGCTCAGGCCCATGGGTTAGGAATAGAAGAGAATTGACAAACGAACAGAAAAAAATATAAGTCACATAGGAAGTAGGACAATTTTCAATTTTGTGCAAATTTCCTTCAAAGAAGAACTGAATCATGTGATGATGATGACTTTTCTGGGAAACGCTCAACGCCGCCGCCTTTGCAATGCCAATTCCATTTGGGGGGCCCATAAAAACCTCCAGTAAATTTGACTCTCTCATCTCGATTCACTCCCAAACTATATAAACCAACGCCAACGTGTTGTAGGAACGTTTTGGCGGTAGTGCTCTATAGTCATTCAATGACACCATGGTGCTCCTGATGGCACCTCTGTCGTTGATGATCGCAGTTCCATTTGCTGTTATTCCCCCCCCGTGACAGTGACATGGAACACATTCAATTAACAAAAAAAAAAAAAAATAGAATGAACGAATAAAAGAACGAACGAAGAAAAGGAAAAAAGTGTAATAAGAAATGAATGAGCCGCATGATGTAATATACATTGAGACTTTTCACTCAATTTTCCGTTTCTTTTCAAGGATTATGATGAAGAGAGAGAGAGTAAAGGACATCAACATCAACGCCAAAAGCGGATTATTATGGGAATAAAAGATATTATTTTATTTTGCCTTCATTTTGGCCAAAAAGGATGACGAAAATTCTTTTTTTATTATCAATTTTTTTTTTCATTGTGTGTTTTTTTTTTTGACAAATCTTCTTAGCTTATTTGAAGGTGTCAAAGTTGTCGTTGTTGAGAGAGATTCAATTTTGAATTTTTTCTTCATTCAATGGCTCATTAGGGATTTGACTGAAGGCAAATATTCGTGTAGGATGTGCAGAATTTATAATTCTATTTAATGCTATTTAATCCATTATTTGGTAAATTGCCTAGTGATAGCTGATAGGCAATCAATTTTCATGGAACCAAAGCCAAAGTTTGTGTCAGAGTGCTCAAAAGTGCGGAATATCGAAGTCGAAAAAGGCGAAATGGGATTTGGTATAGAAAATATTAACTTGATGATGATATCAAATTTGAAAATTAATTTATAATGCCGCTGCTTTTATTGTATCAAATGACTTTCATTGATAAACTTTATCTATGTACATAAATATATTTTATGTACACGCAATCTTTAGGAAGTCGTTAAAAAATGATGGGTAGTCTCTAAGGTAGTGTTAGTGCCAGGATATTTGAATCAGAAATGTTGTTCTTGTTCTCCCTAAGGAAACATTGTCACTTCTTGTTAAAAGATTAAAACTTTTATGACGATATCTATTTTTAGATATGAGAGAAAATAAAAAAAATGTTAGGTTGGCTACATAAAACATAATCATTTTGAAAGCTCAAGTGGTAGAAAAAAAGAAGAGAAAAAGTCAAAAAATTTGGATGTTGGTTGATATTTTTTTGCTTAATTTTTCATGACTGACATGACTGACAGATGTCGAGTGACGAAATATTATATGAAAAAAGTTGTGATGTCAAAATTTGATGCAGCATTGAAGATACCTAGGTTTGTTTTGATAATAAATCTCACTTTGCGTATAAATTGGTCTTGAGGAACGTCCGCTATTTAAAAAAAGCATAGGTCTCAATATATCCAGAACTTGTCCCACAGAAAATTTTCAAGGACCTTTCTGATTGGAGATGTAATAATTTTTTATCTCAAGGACCTACATCTTTTGGGAGACGGACACAATCCCGAAATTTTGAATCCAGAAAACCCAGGATCCCAAAAATCAAGAATCCCGGCAACCTTTTATCCTGGAAATCCAAATCCCGAAAAACCAAATTTTATATAATTTTTTGAGATTTCAGTATCCCAATCGGGATTCTGGGTTTTCGGGATTTTGGATTTTCGGGATTTAAGGTTTTCGGGATTATAGCCCCTACCCACATCTTTTTCTTTGGAGTAATATTTTCAGAGTTACAGCATCCCAAAAGATGGATTTTTTAATTTATTAAATAACCGTTAGAGTTATGTGGGAAATGACTGCACAGAGAAAAATAGACCACATAAAATAGAACAAAAACAATAAGATTTCTCTATGGTTTTCATCCAAGAAGGAAACCTTATTAAAACAATCGGGTTTTCCTTATTGTTTTAAAATCTGCAAATAAATAAAAAAAACGATGACCAGGCTGGGAATCGAACTGGAGACTTCAAATCATTAGTCGCCCACCTTACCACCTGAACCAACCTGCCATGAAAATATTGATCGCGATTTTTGTTCTAGTGCTAAGTTGCAAAAAAAATCAACTTTTCAGTCAAATTTTAATAAGATTTTCTCTATAAAAATAATAAGAAATCTCCTTAAAAAAACCTTATTAATCGTTGATTTTAATAAGATTTCCTTATGAAATGTATGGACGGTAAAACAATATGGCAATCTGTTAGTTTTTAGCGGGTCATATTTTTCTCTGTGTGAAAATGAGATACAAATCGTGATACGAGAACGAATCGTGAGCACGTTATGAGTTATTAAGGTTACAAGCCTCATTTTAATCCTATTGTCCATTGTTGAAAAATAGTGGTAAATTTTGCAGAATACCGTTAAAAAGCCTATTTTGGAGGCATTTATAAAATCATCTCAAATGTAAGAAACATTTTTTTTCAACAAAGTTGATTTTATTTCTTTAAATTTTCCGTAGGTTTCCGATTTTTTGTAAGTTTTAACTTGCAGTCAGGTTGCTGTTTTCCGTTGTAGAGAATTAAATGGACATTATATTAAATGTAGCCAAATTTCCTAAGTGCCTGTAATAAAAAAATAAAGCCAGTTATTAAGTTATGAGGCGAACCGACTTTGAAATAGTGAGCTGTTTGAAAAATACGTTCTTAATTGAAGTATAAAAAAAATACTTACAATTTCGTCAATTTTGCTCCAATCGACTTTATTAACCTTATTAAAAATCTTATCGCCCCTATTAATTTTTCAAACAAAATATTATTTTTTTGTTTTATCAATTTTTGAAAACAGGCTATCTTTGAATTTTTTTGAAATTTTATTTTTTATAATTTCTCAAAAATTTCATTTTATTAGTAGAGTAACTAAAGCAAATTATTAGGGAACCCGGCCGAACAGCTCTGATTTTGACGATTTTTTTTTTCAAACGTAGGTAATTAAAAATACTTTAAAGTCTATAGATTAAAAATTGCCGGTGTTGCCGTATTGTTTTTTTTAAATTAAAATTAATTTTTTTTTAACAAAACCATTTTTTTGCTTAAATTTCATAAAACAAATGATAGCAATAGATTCTCTAGGTAATTTAAGGAAAATATATAAAAGGCAGTAAGGGACAATCTTCCATCGTTTAAGCGATAAATGCAATTTTCTAACATTCTGACCTCAAACACAAAAAAAATATTTAGAAAACAACGGCAACACCTACAATATTTTAAAATACATTTTTAAAAAGCCAGAAGCTCATTCTTATCTCTTAAATTTAAATCCACTAAATTTAATCAAGACTTTTTGAAAAAATGGTCCTCAAACTCAGAATAAAAAAAAAAAATGTTATTAGAAAAATTTAAAATGACTTTTTTCCAAACTTTTTCTAATAAAATATGAATTTGTTTAAAAAAAATTTTTGGTCATAAATATTATCAGTTGAATTTCGAAGCAAAAAAGGTAAAATATATCACATTTTGAAAAAAAAAAATGAAAAATTACCTACTTCATTTCAATGGTTTTTTTTTTATTAATATGAAATAATTAATTTTCTCAAAGACTGTGGTAAATAGGAACTTTAAATTTTTGCTATTTTACTTTCAACAGTAAGGGTTATTAAATGAATAAAAAATAATTTTATGTTTAGATGTTGAACTTAAAAAAAAAAATAAGTTACATTTTTTTTCAAAACTTTTATTAAAAAAAGTTCTTCGAAAATGAAATACTTTTTAATTTTTTTCATAAACCGTAATACATATTGACATTTCCTTTTATAATTTGAAATCATAATAAATGCGGCCAAAAAAATTTAAAAATAAATGCATTTTATATTACGACCAAGTTTAAAAAACGAAATGTTAAAATTTTTTCAATAACTTTTTTTTTCAAAAATCTAAGTTCAATTACCATTCTTTCAAAAGCCGTTCATTCAATTAACTTAATTTTACATGTATGACTAAGCTTTTAGCTTTTAAAAAATGTATATTTGAATATTGTAGGTGTTGCCGTTGTGTTCAAATATTTTTTTTTGTATTTGAAGTCAATTAAAAAGAAAATTACATCTATCGCTTGAACGATGGAAGATTGTCCCTCACTCCCATATATTTTTTTTCCTTGAATTTCCTAGACAATCTTTTGGCATCAATTAATTTATGAAATTTAAGAAAAATTTTTGAAAAAAATTTGTTTTTGTTCACAAAAATCTTCAATTAAATTTAAAAAATCAAAACGGCAACACCGGCAATTTTTAATCTATAGACTTTAAAGTATTTTTAATTACCGACGTTTGAAAAAAAAGATCATCAAAATCTAAGCTGTTCGGCCGGGTTCCCTAATATTGCCAATTTTTGAGCTTTAGTTACTCCACTCTATATTATCTTTGAAAAATGTTTGAAAACTTTTATTTTTAAGAAACTATTTTTGAAAACAGAAAAATAATAAAAATAACACTGGTCAACAAGGTTTTTGACAAAAGAACCAAAATATACTTTTCTAAAGGTTTTTGATGTCCCGAACTCGAATCTGAAGTCAGAAATTTTGTATTGGCCTCCGCTTTAAAGAAATTACCATTATAAAATGTCAAAAAAACGTAATTTTGGTTGTTTTTGAGGTTATGTTTTTAGGTGGGGTAATTCATTATGAACAAAATTGTAAAGGTGCCTATAAGAACTGGTTTTATTCTTCCAAAAAATGTTTAAATCTTTCCAATACCTCTTTTACTGCCCGAGATACCTATTTAAAATTTAAGAACCAAAATATACTTTTATAGAGGTTTTTGGGTTGCTGAGCTCGAATCTCTAATCAGAAAAATTCGATTAGCCTTCGTTCTTGAAATATTACCGTTATTAAATGCAAAAAAAGTGTTTTTTTTTTTATAACGGTTATATTTCAAGAACGGATGCTAATAGAATTTTTTTGATTGCGGATTCGAGTTTACCAACCCAAAAACCTTTAGAAAAGTTTATTTTTGTTCTTGTGGCAAAAAAAAAGTTCAATTTTGTTGACCATGTTTAAATTGACATGACTTCATTAAAACTGCCTCCAGGGCAAGATCGAATTACCTAAGAAGGTAAAAGTTTATGAATTTCCCGAAAAAGACCTGAAATAAGCCAATTATAGGACCGTTAAAAAAAAAAAAACGTAAAGTAGACTGTCAAAGTCCAATTAATTTTAAGTGGGTATCTTTACTAAATCAATTTTCAGAAATTTCGTACTTTTTATGCACTTTTTTAAAGCGAGTCAAAAAATGCGGTAAGATGATCGTTTTCCTCGCCACAATGACCAAGGCTATAACATAATTTGGCTTTATTTTCCCTCTCACTTCAATTTTAAGAAGTATATGTGCGCTGATTAAAAAAAAAATAGTTAAGTAAAAAACAATGTCTCACTGATTAGTGTAATTATGTTCACTCTGGTGTATGAGTAATATATTTTGTTAAACTCATTTTTTATCTTTTGTTTGGGTTTCAGTGATTTATACCATTATATTTTTGTTACCAAAGGAGAAAGGAACAAAATTATATGAAAGTTGGACAGAGTTAAATTAGATTGATACTGCCCAAACAAACACACACACGGTGGAAAATCGTACTCAGTTATAAACTTGTAACGCGTCTTGCTTCTGAGAGATTTTGTAGATCAAACATCAGCATCAAGATAATAAAAAAGCCTTATTGTTTGACCGTGTCTTAAAAGAAATTCTTCTGAACTTACAAATTTTCTTGTTAGTATATTTATCTACCACAGATGTTAAAATATGTATTCTCTCTTAATTAAAATATTGAAAGGTTTTGTGTTTTTTTTTTCTCAACTCATTATAAATAACAACGTATAATGGGACCTATTACTCGTCCTTAACACAACCCAACCCTTTTTAATTTGTAAATTCCTTAAGCAAAAGCAATTTCCCCCCGAAACTGATTAAATGTAATTCATCCGCATACTAAATAGGTTTGTCTTAACGAATGAATACGATTTTACTTTACTCAAAAAAAAAAAAAAAAAAAAAAAACAAATATTATTTGCAGTCACTCAGGATAATTTTGCTAAGTCAATGTTTTTTTTTTTTTGGGAATAAAGTGCTAACTCGTACACCAGCAGAATGGGTTTGATGATAATATCACAACACAAAATGGAGAAAAAGGACTTAATGTTCAAACGATTAATTAACTCTTATAATTAAGAAATAAAGCAAGTAGGAGTATGTAACAAAGTGTATTATGTTTTGTAAACAAAAGCAGAAAAAAACAATAATTATATTTGTTGTTGTACCAAAACAAAAATAAACCTAATGAGCTCACATAAACACACACAACAACTGCTCTAGAAAAATATAAACTTACCAATAATTGTTATAAGAATCATTAAGCCCAGCAACACAGATGTTAGTGCCATTCGTACGAGCTCTGTAATATCCTCGGCGGTGGTATCGGTCTCATTGTTGTTATCAAAAAGGCCGCTCTGATTAATGCTAGTATTGAATAGGAACAGGTTAGCGTTAGAATTGCTGCTATTATTGCTGTCGTTGAATAATGCCCCGATGTTGCCATCTTGCAGAGTTGAGTTGTTGAGAAAATAGCTATCTACCTCGTTGGAGATGAGATATGAATCTGGGCTGCCGTTGTCAATAAAAACGTAACCAAAGGCATCTGAAATTTAATATAAAATTATAATTCGTAAAAAGTAAGAAATAACTAAAATAATTTTCCTAGAAGAGCATTTTAGTTTTGTGTTCATATGCGGCCAAATTATTAAAAAAAATTTTTTTTTTTTATTCACCCAGGATTGAAAAAAATTGCATTTGCTAATTAATTAACAATCGAAGTATTTTTTTTTTTTTTTCATTCGAGAGCAGATATTTTCGGATCAAAGTCTCCAAATAATGTATAGTTTACAGATATGAGTTCATAGTAACCAGGCCTATGCATTTAGGTAGAAAAAAATTAAATTTTATTTTTTTTTCGGATTTTCGAGAAAAAATCAAGGTTAACCAATTGCCTGAAAAAAAGTACATTATCAAAAATTTCTTCCAAATTCATCGAATGAGACATCAAAAGAAAGTTCTCTTTAAGCTCAATTCATAACTGAAAACCAAAAGTTTCTTGGAGGTCTGGTTGCTGATTTATTAACAATCGAATATTTTTTTTTTTTTTTGTTACCATCGAATTTTTTTAATTCGGAAGCAGATATTTTCGATTCCAAGTCTCCAAACAATGTATGGTTTACAGATTTGAGTTCATAGTAACCAGGCCTATGCATTTAGGTAGAAAAAATAAAATTTTATTTTTTTCGGATTTTCGAGAAAAAAAATAAAGGTTAACCCCTTGCCTGAAAAAAAGTACATTATCAAAAATTTATTCCAAATCCATCGAATGAGACATCAAAAGAAAGGTCTCTTTAATCTCTTTTTATATCTGAAAACTAAAAGTTTCTTGGAGGTCTGGTTGCTGATTTATTAACAATCGAAATATTTTTTTTTTTTTGTTACAATCGAAATATTTTTTTTTTTATTCGGAAGCAGATATTTTCGGATCAAAGTCTCCAAATAATGTATGGTTTACAGATATGAGTTCAAAGTAACCAGGCCTATGCATTTAGATAGAAAAAATAAAATTTTATTTTTTTCGGAGATCGGAGATTTCGGATTTTTTCGAGGAAAAATCAAGGTTAACCCCTTGCCTGAAAAAAAGTACATTATCAAAAATTTCTTCCGAATCCATCGAATGAGACATCAAAAGGAAGGTCTCTTTAAGGTCTATTCATATCTGAAAACCAAAAGTTTCTTGGAGGTCTGGTTGCTGATTTATTAACAATCGAAATATTTTTTTTTTTTTTTTTAAATCACGACTGTACCTTAATATAATTACTTTGAAAATAGCCTGTTTTTTTTTTTTTTTAATTTGATACTGGTTGATTTGTTTTCTTATTTTGTTTGTGTTCTAATTTCTTTTTTTAATTCTTTTTTGAACTTGGTATGCAAATTCTTGAGTCAATTTTCAAAACAAGAAAAACAAAACAAAGTTTCATTATTTTTTTTTTTTTTGCTTTTCCCATTAAAATAGCAATGTTGAAATGCACATAATTTTTTTGTTTGTTTGTCTATGTCCCTGTCGGGAATTCACAGAGTCTTCAATGTTTTTCTTTCCATTTTTTTTAAGGTTTTTATTTTTCAGTCTTTTCCTTTTCTTTCTGTAACCCAAAATTTTATTCTTGTCAAACATGACAAATAGTAAAAAATGTTCGTATAAAATAACAAAAAAAAAAAAAATGAAAAACTTTTTTATGTACGTTCTTTTGCAAATAGTAAACCAAAGAACCGTAGGCATTGAATAACAGTAGCTATTTCATTTGAAAAAGAAAGCAACAATGTTTAAAAAAAAGAACACAAAAAAAAAAAAGATATGCCAAAAGGGAATATAAAAAATTCGTGCTCTTTCTGTCGTGTATTCACGGTTGGTCTATTCTTACACAGAATTTGTCTTCACAAAGCAAACCAATTGCATCAAAGGATGAAGTGAAAGCAAATCAAACAGGACGACGAGATGAAAAAAGAAATAAGAACAAAAAACGAAAAAGGAAAAAAACTTTAGGATCCTTTCCTTTTGTTTGCTTACTCTCTTGGGTAAGGTGCCGGATTCCCATAGCCTAAGTAAATAAATCACATCAGATTCCGGACAACAAAGATATCAACCAACTCTGGCATGGTGACAACGGCCATGTTTATGAGTTATCTCTACCACAAAAACCTCCACGCTACCACTCAACCGCTGCCATCAGTATTTCAAGGGTAATGGGGTACACGTCAACACAACTATATTCTACATCCTTCCAATCCCCCTCCCCCAATCCCCTTACAATTCAACAACACCACCACGACTGTCATCATCTGTATCAATTTTGTTTCCATTATGTCAATCGAAAGGAATTTATTTGCTCAGTGGAAATTACGTATTCCAAAAAGGACATACAACCAACCTCACCTCTATAACACGCGCGGCGAATTCAGGGCTAAGATTTGTTGATCCTTGAGGAGAAAATAAAACAATATTAAATAAAATGGCAAAGCATAACACAAAAAAAAAATAAGACCTAAAGGCCTAGCGTTTTAAGGCGGTTAATCTGCTATTTTTTTTTTATTCGCTTCCTGGATTTTTCATAGCTGTTAATGTGCCCCAAGGATCCTTGACTTTAAAATAATTTTTAAAAAAATTCTTTCTTATATTTTTTTGTTCGTTCTTTTTTTAATGTAGATAAAGAATTTACTGCCATTTTACCAGCAAATCTTGTATTCCATGCGTGGTTGAATCTCAAGAAATGCGATTTAAGATTTAATGGCATAAAGGACCTTTAAAAGTTAAAATGTCATTCATTTTGGAAATGGAACAGTAAGGAAACCAAATGAAAAAGGGATTTTGCTTAACTGTTTACAAAAAAAAAGGACCTCGACAGCGTTGTTGTAATAAATTTTACAAGAGTGAAGAAGAATGGATTTCTTTTATTTTTTTTTTCTAACCTGAAGTAAGAAGGAAGTTTTTGCCTGGTGCTAGAAGAAATAATTTTATAATAAAGCATTATGCATAAATGAGATTACTTTTGCCAGAGTGTGAATGAAAGTTTCAGGAAAAAGTTTTCGTTTTATTGAATTTGCTGACAAAAATTATATCTACTTATTTGCAAGGAAAACTTTGTATTTAAGTCTAAGTAGTAACATATACAGTATATATTCTCCTTCTTTCTATTTGGTATTTACATATATAATTAAAGAGTTTTTAGAATAATATATATATATAAAAGGTGTTATTGAGTGGCAAAGTGATATTAATACAAAAGTAACAGGATATACATTTGTTCACAATTACCTGTGGTTTTACTTTAAGAGATATTAAAGGATTACTTAAATGAATGGTTTGAAAACTTAAATACTAGATGCCGTTACTTTAAAAATAATAAAACCTATGATCATATGGCATGGTTGTGAGTGGAATAGACAAAATAGGTGAAATCTGCAAAAAAAGAATAGATTTATAATTTTTTTTACCTAAAGGCATAGAGAGGCTATAAAGGGTTGGGGTCGAAATGCTGTATGTTGCAAAATTCTGTATTTAAAATACTGTATGCCAAAATTCTGTGTGTGCAAAATGCTGTACGAACAAAATTCTGTATAGCAAAATTCTGGTTGGTCAAAATACTGTATTTCAAAATTCTGTAGGTACATCAAAATTCTGTAAATCAAAATTCTGTAAAAAATATGGTTTTCTTACATCTTTACATTTTTACAGAACTTTGAAATACAGATTTATTTAAAAGAGGTTTTATTATGAATTTCTTAAAGATCAACTTAATATAGAGGCAATCTTCTAACGCTGATTAATCTAGGTACCTTATTAGGAGCTACGGAAAAAGGAAAAACAATCTGAACTAAACCTCGTTGCATACCTAAAACGGATTGCAAAAAAATTAAATTTATATTGATTTTGACATTTTTTTGTAAAATGTATTTTGAATGTTTAAGAAAAGTTTGATTTGTGTTCCTAGAATTGATTTACTTTTTTACTTTAATAATTTTGTTTGTATAAAATCACAACTTTACTGTCAATAAATTATATTTAAAGTTAGTGTTATGTGTTTTTTTATCAAACGAAATTTCTTGAAATGTCCTGTATTGAAAATGCAGTATTTTGCAGTACAGAATTTTACAAAACAGAATTTTGCAAGTCAGTATTTCGTTCATGCACTATTTTGACTTACAGAATTTTGTATTTACAGTAGGTATAATGACATACAGAATTGTAGTCTGACCGTATTTTGACCCCACAGAATTTTGTCGTACAGAATTTTGACAAGCAGAATTATGACCCGCTCCCGGCTATAAACTATAGTCATATTGTACGTTTAAACCAAAACTTGTTTCGAAACATTTTTTCCGAATATATATTTATTTGCTTCTGAAAGTTAAAAAAATGTCTAGTTTGCAAATTGCAATTGCACCTTTTTTTGCTTTAGAAGTTTCTAAGCTGTTCTTTACTAATTTGGCACCTCTGATATCAAATATGCCTTCAGTTTTTTATAGCAGCTCTTGTTACAGGAACCAGGGAAATTAAAAAAAAAATAGTAAAAAATCGATTATTGTGATTTTATAACAGGAATATCGCAAAAACGCGAAATAATAGGAAAGTTATGATTTAGGATTCGAGTTTAATACAGAGTTGTAAAAATATCAATTGAAAAAAAATTGCATTTGAAATAAAAAAAAAAAATATTTATTACAACTGAAAAAAATGCATTAGGTAAAAATATTCGTCGAATTTCTTACAATTTTGGCGTTTTGACTATACATTTGCTATTACAACTACTATGATATTGAACTTAATGTATGGTCAAATGGCCAAAGTTGTTAGAAATTCGAAAAATTATTAAATAAAATATGTTTAATGCACACATTTTGCATTTAATTTTTTTTTCTTCTTCTTCTTCCTTTTTCTCGGCGCTGTTATGATCTCGATGTCGAGGGGATCATAACTATCCCACTTCAAACCTAACTGCTTCACACTAGTGATCCGCCTGTGGGATTTAATTTTTTTTTTTTTTTCAATGCAAGAAATTTGTTATTTGCAATAAAATTATTTTTTTAATACAAAATATTTTTATTTGCAATAAAAATTTTATTTTCAATGTAAATATTTTTTTATCTAATGCAAAATTTTTTTGTTTGCAATAAATATTTTTTATGCAAATATTTTTTAGTTGCAATAAAAATTTTTTTTAATGCAATTTTTTTCAGTTGCAATAATTTTTTTTAATGCAATTTTTTTCAATTACAACTGAAAAACCACTGTATTCTAGGGAAATGCTTAAAAAGTATCACAAAATTGATTATTGAGATTTTATAACGAGAATATCTCAAAAACGCAAACTGATAGTAAATTTTTGACTTCGGATTCGAGTTCAGCACTTCACAAAAATTCGGAAAAGTCCATCAAACTTAATAAAACAAAACCCTTGTTGCCCAGTGTTACTTTTTAATTGAAATTTCACAAGTGAGAAAGAAAAAGTTTTGGAATTTAACAAATAAATAGGTTACAAAAAACATGTGAAGGAATCACACAAATCCATTTTTATGTCAAATGAATGAATATGTAGCAGAATTGTCGCAATTTTGTATGGGGTGGAACTAAACCAAGCTTGAGTTGGTTGGTGTTGATCTCAGTAAATATCCTTAATTTCAGCCCTTGAACTTACTCTTCAATCAGAAGCCAACAAATTTCGATACAAATGCTAAATTTTCTTCTTTGCAATTTTTTAAACAACAATTGAAGAAAGCCCAATTATCTAAGTCCCAAGACTTATTTAAAGTTTTTCAGTGTAATATGAGTGAAAAAAAACCATAGCAAATTGTATAGTTTTACAAATAAGTAAGTGCATGATTTTTCTTTTCTTTGACTTGTTATTATTAACTATTTTCTCTTTTCCATTGAATTGACTTCATTTTGAAATCTCAAATCAAAAAACTATACTCCAGAAATCTGAAGCATAAAATTATTTTCATTAAAAACCTTTTCCACTTTCTGTTCATATTATAAATCATAACTTTGTTTGAATAAACTTGATAGGCAAGTTCCTATTTCCAAAAGCTTCACATATTTCTTGAAAATGTTTTTCTTTTCATACTCATATTTCTGTGCATTCATTTTTATAAGCACGTGGAAATCCTTTAATGGAATTCTCTATTTTTTCTTCTTCTTTTGAAATAACATCATTCAAAGGTGTAATATACAAAATACTATAAGCATTACCTAAAATGAGCCTTTTACAAGATACTTCTACCTTCTTAATGGCATCCATTTATTTCAGCAAAGGTACCTTACCTACTAAACGAGTTTGTACCTGGGCGCCACTTTAACACAAAACTATGCTCTCAATGTTCACTGAACGAATGTACAAAAAAATAACTTGAATATTGCAAAACTACATCTTAACTTACCCCTTAATAGTGTTTTAGTCTCCATGCTCATTTCGGTGGCAACTTCCGTTTACTTTTCGTTTTTTTTTTTTGTTTTTTATGTGTGTGTTTTTATTTTGAAGCAAACAAAAAAATACGATGAAAAAAAAATTAAAAGAAATAAAAAAGAAAAACTAAAAAGATAAATTTTTCAAAAAGAAAAAAAAGAAAAACAAAACAAAAAAATAACCGAATAATGGCAGTGTTTGAATGCTGCCACTGCCACAATTCCTATTTGTTTTCCCTTTCTCCTCGCCAGAGTTAGTGTTGGTAGATCTGAGTTTTCTAGGACTGATGATGATGATGATGGTCTTGGCCTCTATTCAGAACTTTTATTGTATTTTATTTGACGTTCTTTTTGGTGCTGTGGGGTGTACTGTACATATTGGTCCTTTTTTGGCGCAAACACATTGATGTGTGGATTTTCGACATTTCACATATTCACTTGTGGGTGTCCTTGTGTGTGTGAGTGAGTGTGTGTTTTTGGACCGAATTTGTGCTCATGTATCGACGTCAATTGAAGGATTTGTGTCTAAGTCCTGCGTATTATTTTCGGTTCTCTGTGGCGTATGTGGGATATTATTATCCTTGTTTTTTTTTTCTTCTTCTGAACTTTTATATGGAATTATATCGAAGTCGGTGGTGCTCTGTTCTTGTGTTTCTATATATCCAATGTGATGGTACTTATGGGGATGATGACGACGACGAGGATGATGATGATGATGATCTGAATCCTTTAACAGCACGACAGCTCTGAAGGGGTGTAAAGTCACGAAGCGATGCTAGATTTTTGGTCCTTAACTCTCAGGATCACACAGAACAGCACAGCACAGAACAGAGTAGAAATGTCTGCTTACTTTAGATACTGGATGTTAAGATGTTTAGCTGTTAGATTTGATGGCGGTAGTGGTTAGAGAGATGAGATGGTATAGTAAATTCCTTAAACTTTGACAACGAAAATATTTTTCTTTTTTTAATGGTTGCTCCTGCTGCTGCTGCTGAGTGAAATAGTATATGAGAGAGAAAGACAGAAAGTATGTGTGTTTGTGTATATTTTTATATATATTTATGTTTTGTTTTGTACGACGAGTTTTTGTATAGAATGTTGAAGCAGATGTTATTGGCGATTGGTATTTTTTTTAATTTTGCATTCGATTTCTTGAATTCGCTTCATTTGGCTTATTCTGTTTCGATCGTCCGTTGTTTTTGTTTTTTGTGTTGTTCTTGTTGTTGTTGTTATTATTTTTGCTGTATTTCTTCTTTTTCTTTTCGTTATAACTGTTGATGATGTTGAACACAGCAGCTGTTTCTTCGTAAGCATAATTGCTACTAACATTGGGGCATTTCGCCCCTCATAGTGTGTGGTTCATTTATCCATCTGCAAAATAAGAAAAAAGAGAAAAAAAAATAAGAAAATGAAATTATTATGAGAATGAAGGAAATATTTTGTGGTAAAGAAGCAGCATGTTTTTTTTTTTTTTTTTTTTAAATGTCCTTTTCTGTTCGTTGTGTGTCTTATAAAAGATGTTAGGTGATTTAGATGGATGTGGGTCGATTTCATAGAATAAAATTTAATTAGAACAAGGAGTATAGCATGTTGAATTTTTTAAATCAATTAGAAGTTTGTATTTTCATGTTTGAAATCTATTAAAAAAATAATTTGAAATTTAAGTTTTCGAGTAGGTAATAAAGGTATGTAGTTTAAGTTGCTTAAGCTAAAACTGGGATTTAAAAACTTTCCAGGGGTAAAATAATGATTGTTGTAGATTTATTTATGTTATTTAGAAATTGATCATTTAAAAATCGTATAAAAAAAGATCGTGACCAGTCTATTATACATAAGAAAAAAACTAATGGAAAAACATGACGCAAGCTTTTGTTTTCATTTCTTGGAAAATAACTTCAAAAAACGATAGGCTTCTTGCCAAAGGCTTTAATTAAATTAATTTCATTCTCTTTGGATGTTTCTTTATACTTTTAAAGCACATTCAATAATTTTTTAAACAAAAAATAAATGTATCAAAAAAAATATAGTTTGTTGCTCAGCTCTTTCGTTTAAATGAAGTCAATAATTGAATCGTCAGTTTTAAGAACGGAATAAGTCCATTTTGCAAAATTGTTGGGAAAATATAAAAAATTAGAATTATAGTTGATTTATAACATATTGTAGATATTTTCTACACCTTAAATCGAAATTTCCAAAAAAAATAAACACTTTTGAAAATGTTTGCTTTTTTTTGAACATTTTGATTTCTATACTAAAATTTTATAAAAGATTTTGTGAAAAAAAGTTCCTTCAAATGAAAAATCCTTTAAGGATATTCAGAAAATTACAAGAAAAAATCGTTCTACTTTTTTCATCAAAACGATAGACCTTGTCTAAAAAGTAACACTCTCATTTTTCGGGTTGACATCGTTAACGTCCTTTTTCTTGAAAATTGCTTTCCTCTAAGCGAGGGAGAATTTTATAAAAATCGAATTTGAAGAAAATCCGTCCAACTGTTTAGGCCGTAGAAAAGTTGATGCATTTCCTCAAAAATAGATCAACAAAATTTAGTTGAATTGAAGTTAACCTTTATGCCACGGATTGCATTGGGATTTCAATAAATAAACTCAAATTTCAATTTATATATTATTTAGTTATCATAGTAAGTTAATTAGTCTTAACTTCAATGATGACATCTTACCTACAAGGTAGAAAATTCTCCCATTGCTTAATTAAAAATATACAACATCATGTTGGTATTCAAAATCATTTCAATTCTTCTTTTATTTAAAACTTTTGCTATAACTGTCTGCGAGGAACCTCGGTTTGTTTTTTATATTCAATGAATAGAGATCCCCATTCAATGCAATAAATCCCAATGGGATGTATGAAAACTATGTAGATTTTTCTAAACTAACCCATTTCTTGTCCCCATATGTACCTAGTTTTCCAAGCAGAGTAAAAAGTTTAATACAGGTGGTGAATTTTTAATATAAATGAAAAAAAAAAAAACAGAGAAAAAAAGAGAACCTAAAAATTCGAGATTGTATAGGAACGTTATGTGGTTACAGTGGTTTAAGCAAAATAAACCTAGGTCATTAGATTAAACTAAATGAGGACACAAGTTGAGAAAACTAGCATTCAGAGAATCATTGACATTAGACAGCGTTTCTTCTTTTAATTGCATGAAAATGCAGTAGAAAAATTAAAATAATAAAACTAATCTGTAGGTTTACTATAATAAGTTCAAATATTGCTCGATGCTTTAGAATGTCTTATATGCATCTCGAAATCTTAATTGTTCCATATGTTATTATAAATACAAAACTTTTTTCTCAAAAAATTGTTTATTCAGACAAAAAAAAAACCTTGGCAATGTGTGCAAATAAAAATACAAGCTAAATTTTAATTTTTAGCTACAAAAAAAAAAAAAAAAACTAAGCAACTGTAACAATAACAACTCCTATAAAAGTTGGTATGTTTCAGTCAGTTGTTTCTCTTATTTGCTACATCAATAAACTTTTTACAACTGTGTTAATGAACTAGCAAATGAGTTTTTTGTTTGTATATTTTTGACTAGTTTTGGAAAATAATTAAAAATGCAAAAAGCAGAGGTAATTTTTGTTTGGTGAAATAATTAAATGGATGCTTTTTGCAAATTGGCAATATGTTTAAACTTTGCCATCAAATTTATTATTATTTGCTGAAACTAATTCTAGATTCTACAAACGGAGGGAAATTCAACATTTCTTTTTTTGCAAATTTGTATTGGTTGAAACACAATTTACAAAGAGAAACACAGAAATTACAGAATTCATTTGCAGTTTTGTGAGTTTTGTAGTTTTCAGTTTGCTAGGGTAAACATTTTCAATATTTCCATATTATTTTTGAAATAATTTTAAAAACCTCAAAAAATTTAACTTAGTACCTAAATTGAGAATTTAAAAAATTCAATGCAAAATGTGTGAATTAAATATATATATTTTTTTTAATATTGGTCCAATTTCTTACAATTTTGGCTATTTAAGCATACATTATGTTCAAATAGTTAAAATTGAAAGAAATTCGACGCATATTAAAAAATATATTTAATGCACAAATTTAACATTGAATTTTTTTTCAATGCAGAAAATTTTTTTTGCAATTAACTTTCTTTTTTCATTGTAATACATTTTTTTAAAGCTAAATACTTTTAGTAGCAACTAATACTTTTTACTTGCTCTATAGGGCAAGTATTGGTTTCGTGTAGAAACAAAAATTGAGGTTTTATCTCGCATATACCATTATCAAAGCATTGCAAATTTTTCGGATACGGCTCTAACGATTTCGATTAAATTTGGTGTACGTAATATAATAATCTTATTGATTATAACAAAACTGCATTTGTAGTTTTTCTCAAAAAAATCGGATAACGGAAATATGGCGTTGCCGTTTTTGCAAAAATTGACATATTTTTTAGGTTCGTATATTTCATTAAAGCATAAGTATTTCTTATCATTTTCAGTGTAAAATGTAAAAAAAAAAACTTAAAAAAAAGTTTTTTGAAAAAAAAATTTAATTTTTTAACTTTAGGTACCTACATACCTATATTTTTTATTTTAATTTTTTTTTCGCGAAACTGAACAAAATCTTAAATTTCCAATAGATATTATTCAAAATAAAGATACTTTGAACTACAAGAGCAAGTACCTATGTGCGACCCAGTCGTGCATTATCTTTAATGCAAATATTTTTCAGTTGCAATAGATATTTTTTTTAATGCAATTTCTTTTATCTGCAAAAGGTACGTTTTTTTTTAAATTTCAAATGCTTTTTTTAAATAAATATTTTTTTACAACCCTGGTTTTTCGACAAAGTCTACCAAATTTTTGTATAAAAAATCATTATTTACGGAACCTGCAATAGACCGCGTTTTTAATATTTCTGAATTTCTCTTTAAATACAAATACAATACTTTTTTTTGGATTATTATTATTTTTGAAAAATTTAACTATAAAAGCAAATTATAGCTCTATTTAAATTTTTAAGGTCAAAAAATTATTATTTACAGAGGATTAGTTAAAAAAAAAAACACTTTCGACGATTTTGAAATTGTTGTTTATGTCTTAATCTTGAAATTCATTTAAAATGTTGTTGTTTTTCCTTAGAAGAACGAATTTTATATTTCACTTTCTTATTTTGTTTTTAAAATTTAAGTGACTTGAACTCTAAGATCAAGTTCGTTTGTTTATGCTAAAATTTAAAATGGTCGAATTCTTGCAAAAGAATTTGATAAAAATAATAGGTACTTTGTATAGGTAATATTTTCAATAGCTTTGATTTTTTTCATAAAAAGGTTCTTATGATTATAATGAATTTAATATACGAGTACCTACATATTTTAAACAAAATGACGCTGTGAGTCATTTTGTTCTGGTATGACATTAATTGACTTAGGATGGCATCTATCTTCCATTAAAGTTAACTGGATATTTTAATTTTGTAGGCGATTTATAGGAAAGACAACATTTTAAATATGTAAGTCCATCGTCTCCTCAAAATATTTTTGAAAAATCGAAATTTCGACCAATGAAATCAAAATTTCTTTACTATTTCTTATGCCTTCAAACTATACTTTCTACTCCTTAAAATATCAAAAAACTTAACCACCATTTAAAATACAGATAATACTAGTTAACTTATCTAACTATCGAAATACAAATTTAAATGCTATAAATTAAAATAACACGCCCAACTTAATGATCCTTTCCATAGAGAGAAGCATCATCACTTTCAAAGCATCTTTTATAGTGTTCCACCACCAACACACACAGAACGCCAACACCGACCGCCTTCTTGCACACGAAAAATTACAAAACCCATTTGTCATTATGGCCATTCGGAAGTTGCTGGCTCATCATCATTAACTATTCAGCCAGCCCAGAACTTTGTCTCTGTCTCTTCTGTTTGGTTCCTGCTGTTTCCCATTCTCTTCCGGTCAGAATAGTGAGAGAGAGAGCTGAAGCTAATATTAATGCAAAACCATCATACACAAGTTGTCCTTTGTCAACTTCCATATCCACTCTTGCTCGCCCCAGCTTCCTTGAAATAGCCTCGCAAAATTATTGGAAAGCTCTTGTCAGAAGCTGTTTGTATCACACCAATGAACTTTATATTGTACGTGTACTCACCCCATCAATCGGTAGTTAATTACTCGACAATAATAATTATAGTTGAAGTTGGTTCGTTTGTTCTCTCGAATATACCCAGTACATTGTTGTAATGGTGCAAAGGATGAGAAATGAGAGCAATTGTTAATTCAGGACAAGGATCTCCTTTTTACACCACCTACACAATAATATGCATATAGAAGTTCAATGTTAAAGAGAGAATATACCATGATAGACAGTTTTATCAGTTTATTTCTTGGCTCATTGAACAAGGTCTATCAATTTTAAATTTTATACGTTTGAAGGCAATGTAGCACACAATATTGAAATTAATCATAATTTTCTATGGTTATTTTATAACCGGTTATTTTATAACCAGACTTAATATTCTGGTGTTAAAAGTTTTTAAGCAGTTTAATAAGTTCTATTGAAAGCTACTTAAGCCTTCAATATATTTTTGAAAGAACGGATATTTTCTTTTTTGTTTTGTTTTTCATATTTTTTTTTATTCAAAGTAAATTAAGTATAAATTCATTGAAAATTTGTTGATGATGCATGTTGTCAACAAAACTTTCCAGAAACTTCTTAATTCTGGTGAACTCATTAGCGACAAAACTTTTATAGTGGATAGTGATGGTTGTTGTTAACATCGCTGTTTTTGCTGACATTCATAATTTTCTTTCCGATGAAAGAGGATGTTTTTAAAGGAGCACCGTTTTTCGGTTGAGTCGGTTTGAACAGTTTGATAACAACTAATAGCGATGGATCAAAATCGATTGGCAAAAAAAAAAAATCGATTGGCTTTGTATGAATTGAAAGACTCATCAAATCGTAAAGGTTCAATTCGTTTATTAAAAAACAATTTAATACAGCAATGCATTTAGGTATATCTTAAAAAATTGAAACCAAATTTATACTACTACTCCAAGAACTATTTTCAGTGCAACATGGTAAATATTTTTAGAAAACCCATTTCTTATGATGGTGTAGGAATAAAATTCGGCATGAATGTTTCATTTGCAATGAAAAACAAGGTGTTTTTTCTATTTATATGAAATTATATTGGGTCTTATGGGTGATAGAAATTAGTATCCTGGAAACTAATTGCCATTAAAGATTTCTCAATACTTAAAGCTATCATCCCAAAATTCAATATAAATTCAATTAAATAGACACAGTTTAAAATACACAAGTTCACTCATGATTTCCTTATTGAATGAATCTGTCGACTTCAACCTTCTATGTTCATTTAATCTTTTGCTAACACATTTAACAAGAAAATTGGCAATTTAAATTAAACGAACCTAACGACGATTAAAGTCGACAGCTAAAATCGACAACTAAAATCGACGACTAAAGTCGACGACTAAAATCGACGACTAAAGTCGGTGACAAAAGTCGGTGACAAAAGTCGGTGACAAAAGTCGACGACAAAAGTCGGTGACAAAAGTCGGTGACAAAAGTCGACGACAAAGGCCGAAGACTAAAGTCGACGACAAAAGTCGACGATAAAAGTCGACGATAAAAGTCGACGATAAAAGTCGACGATAAAAGTCGACGATAAAAGTCGACGACTAAAGTCGACGACTAAAGTCGACGACAAAAGTCGACGACAAAAGTCGACGATAAAAGTCGACGACAAAAGTCGACGACTAAAGTCGACGACTAAAGTCGACGACTAAAGTCGACGACTAAAGTCGACGACTAAAGTCGACGACTAAAGTCGACGACTAAGTCGACGACTAAAGTCGACGACTAAAAGCCGGTGACAAAAGTCGGTGACAAAATTCGGTGACAAAATTCGGTGACTAAAGTCGACGACAAAAGTCGACGACAAAAGTCATTGACAAAAGTCGGTGACAAAAGTCGACGACAAAAGTCGACGATAAAAGTCAACGACAAAAGTCGACGACAAAAGTCGACGACAAAAGTCGACGACAAAAGTCGACGAAAAAAGGCGACGACTAAAGTCGGTGACTAAAGTCGGTGACAAAAGTCGGTGACAAAATTCGGTGACTAAAGTCGACGAAAGTCGACAAAAGTCGACGACTAAAGTAAGTCGACGACAAAAGTCGACGACTAAAGTCGACGATAAAAGTCGACGACAAAAGTCGACGACTAAAGTCGACGACTAAAGTCGACGACTAAAGTCGACGACTAAAGTCGACGACTAAAGTCGACGACTAAAGTCGACGACTAAGTCGACGACTAAAGTCGACGACTAAAAGCCGGTGACAAAAGTCGGTGACAAAATTCGGTGACAAAATTCGGTGACTAAAGTCGACGACAAAAGTCGACGACAAAAGTCATTGACAAAAGTCGGTGACAAAAGTCGACGACAAAAGTCGACGATAAAAGTCAACGACAAAAGTCGACGACAAAAGTCGACGACAAAAGTCGACGACAAAAGTCGACGAAAAAAGTCGACGACTAAAGTCGGTGACTAAAGTCGGTGACAAAAGTCGGTGACAAAATTCGGTGACTAAAGTCGACGAAAGTCGACAAAAGTCGACGACTAAAGTCGACGACAAAAGTCGACGACTAAAGTCGGTGACTAAAGTCGACGACAAAAGTCGGTGACAAAAGTCGGTGACAAAAGTCGACGACTAAAGTCGACGACAAAAGTCGACGACAAAAGTCGACGACAAAAGTCGACGACAAAAGTCGGAGACAAAAGTCGACAACAAAAGTCGACGACAAAAGTCGACGACAAAAGTCGACGACAAAAGTCGGTGACTAAAGTCGACGGCTAAAGTCGGTGACTAAAGTCGGTGACTAAAGTCGGTGACTAAAGTCGGTGACTAAAGTCGGTGACTAAAGTCGGTGACTAAAGTCGGTGACTAAAGTCGGTGATTAAAGTCGGTGACTAAAGTCAGTGACTAAAGTCGGTGACAAAAGTCGGTGACAAAAGTCGATGACTAAATTCGGTGACAAAAGTCGGTGACAAAAGTCGGTGACAAAAGTCGGTGACAAAAGTCGACGCAAAAGTCGACGACAAAAGTCGACGACAAAAGTCGACGACTAAAGTCGACGATAAAAGTCGACGATAAAAGTCGACGATAAAAGTCGACGACAAAAGTCGAAGACAAAAGTCGACGACAAAAGTCGACGACAAAAGTCGACGACAAAAGTCGACGACAAAAGTCGACGACAAAAGTCGACGACAAAAGTCGACGACTAAAGTCGACGACTTAAGTCGACGACAAAAGTCGACGACAAAAGTCGACGCAAAAGTCGCCGACAAAAGTCGGTGACAAAAATCGACGAAATGTCGACGACAAAAGTCTACGACTAAAGTCGACGACAACAAAAGTCGACGATAAAAGTCGACGATAAAAGTCGACGACTAAAGTCGACGACTAAAGTCGACGACAAAAGTCGACGACAAAAGTCGACGACAAAAGTCGACGACAAAAGTTGACGACAAAAGTCGACGACAAAAGTCGACGACAAAAGTCGGTGACTAAAGTCGACGGCTAAAGTCGGTGACAAAAGTCGGTGACAAAAGTCGGTGACAAAAGTCGGTGACAAAAGTCGGTGACAAAAGTCGGTGACAAAAGTCGATGACTAAATTCGGTGACAAAAGTCGGTGACAAAAGTCGGTGATAAAAGTCGGTGACAAAAGTCTGTGACAAAATTCGGTGACAAAAGTCGGTGACAAAAGTCGACGACAAAAGTCGACGACAAAAGTCGACGACAAAAGTTGACGACTAAAATCGACGACTAAAGTCGGTGACAAAAGTCGGTGACAAAAGTCGGTGACAAAAGTCGACGACAAAAGTCGACGACAAAAGTCGACGACAAAAGTCGATGACTAAATTCGGTGACAAAAGTCGGTGACAAAAGTCGGTGATAAAAGTCGGTGACAAAAGTCGGTGACAAAAGTCGATGACTAAATTCGGTGACAAAAGTCGGTGACAAAAGTCGGTGATAAAAGTCGGTGACAAAAGTCGGTGACAAAAGTCGATGACTAAATTCGGTGACAAAAGTCGGTGACAAAAGTCGGTGATAAAAGTCGGTGACAAAATTCGGTGACAAAATTCGGTGACTAAAGTCGACGACAAAAGTCGACGACAAAAGTCATTGACAAAAGTCGGTGACAAAAGTCGACGACAAAAGTCGACGATAAAAGTCAACGACAAAAGTCGACGACAAAAGTCGACGACAAAAGTCGACGACAAAAGTCGACGACAAAAGTTGACGACTAAAATCGACGACTAAAGTCGGTGACAAAAGTCGGTGACAAAAGTCGGTGACAAAAGTCGATGACTAAATTCGGTGACAAAAGTCGGTGACAAAAGTCGGTGATAAAAGTCGGTGACAAAAGTCGGTGACAAAAGTCGATGACTAAATTCGGTGACAAAAGTCGGTGACAAAAGTCGGTGATAAAAGTCGGTGACAAAAGTCTGTGACAAAATTCGGTGACAAAAGTCGGTGACAAAAGTCGACGACAAAAGTCGACGACAAAAGTCGACGACAAAAGTTGACGACTAAAATCGACGACTAAAGTCGGTGACAAAAGTCGGTGACAAAAGTCGACGACAAAAGTCGACGACAAAAGTCGACGACAAAAGTCGACGACAAAAGTCGACGACAAAAGTCGACGACAAAAGTCGACGACAAAAGTCGACGACAAAAGTCGACGACAAAAGTCGACGACAAAAGTCGACGACAAAAGTCGACGACAAAAGTCGGTGA
Organism: Episyrphus balteatus; assembly: GCF_945859705.1. Taxonomy (NCBI): domain Eukaryota; kingdom Metazoa; phylum Arthropoda; class Insecta; order Diptera; family Syrphidae; genus Episyrphus; species Episyrphus balteatus. The sequence goes on from NC_079134.1 coordinate 139,144,827, forward strand.
CAAAAGTCGACGACAAAAGTCGACGACAAAAGTCGACGACAAAAGTCGGTGACAAAAGTCTGTGACAAAATTCGGTGACAAAAGTCGGTGACAAAAGTCGGTGACAAAAGTCGGTTACAAAAGTCGGTGACAAAAGTCGGTGACAAAAGTCGGTGACAAAAGTCGACGACTAAAGTCGGGGAATCAAGACTAAAGTCAACGACTAAAGTCGGAGACTAAAGTCTGCTACTCAAGTCTGCGAAGCAACTGCGATTCGACTGAATGAATATGGTTTTATGATTTTATGGCTAAATTCAGAAGTTATTTTATAAAAATAATTCTGTAAGCCCTTGGAAAACTACCCCATAGCAAATGAAAAGAAAAAATATATTCAATATGTGAATTATTCGAATATGAGAAATTGGTTCCATTACCTTAAAGACATCACAATACTTATAGCTATCACCTCAAAATCCAATAATTCTTCAAGGTGATTCAGGAGTAATGTGTCAACTGATAACTAAAATGACCATACCTCAAGTTTGTTAATAACTCCCAAATGATTTCACTATAAAGCCTATACATCTTGCTTATACTTATCTAGATACACTGAACTGTATCAAGAGAAAAAAGTTGGTTAAAAAAATAAAGTACAAAAATTGAGAAAAAAAAAAACATTTAATCCGCACAAAAAACCGAGACAGTCAAAGAAATAACTCAACTTAAACCATAATTCATAGCCCATTAAAAAAGGATGAGAAGCCTTATACGGCTAACAGATATTTTATAGCCTTATTTTTTTTTTCTTTTTCAACCTGTGTGTGGTTTTGTGTGTTAGTATAAATGGCGGCGTATTCTGGTATATCCTTTTAGCAAAAGCTATATAGCAACCAATTTGATGAGTGTGTTTGTGATTCACTTCAGGGTTATCAACAGTTTTTTATGATTCGTCTCTTGAAACTTTCCTATCTTGCGGTGCGGTGGCTGTGTGGGGGGGAATGAGGCAATATAATAATGATGGTGGCGGAAGGAAATATAGTGAATAAGGTATCTCTCGCTATCCATCTATCTATCTGTATTATAATATTGAATAGAGAACGCAACGGGGCAATACTTTTCATTTCCAACATAGAGCTCAGTTAAATAGTTGATATCTCTACTGGGAGAGTTGGTAGGTATATATTTTGAATATAAAAAAGCTTTGTCGGTAGGTACTCCTTGGTTATAAGGATTTGAAGGATAGCAATAAAATGTTGAATCAAAAGTAAATACTTTATGAATGAGGGTCTGGGGGCTTGGTTACACCTACTTACGAGTCTATAATAAAAAAAAAAGATAGAAGCTTGGCGAAATGAAAGTCAAACTTATTTTTTTTTTCCTTTTTTTTTCTTCCACAGAAGTCATTACAGGATTACAGACATAAATACCCATTTTTTTAAATCTACGAGCTTTTTTTTTTCTTCTGCTTCTTTTTTGCTTATTTACGTTTGGATTTGTTTCAATGTCAACGAAATGATGATGTGAAAGTATATTCCAAGTTTTTTTTTTTTTTTTTTTTTGCAGGATTTCTCGCTCACTTTTATTTTTATTATTTTTTTTTTGTATAATATAACTGGGTACCCTATAAGCCTAGGTATAGGGTATAGATTTTTTATTTTTTTTGTTAAAGCCTTACATGCGGCTTTCTGCTTTTTATCTCCATGGAGAAAGAAGGAAGAAAAAAAAAGGAGGCAATTTTATGAGGTAACAAGAGGATATATGATGTGCGTTTCCGCTGAGGATTATTGTCGTTGTGAGTTTGACTGAGTTTTTATACTTCCCGTGTGTCTTGGGGGTGTATTCCCTGTTTGGCTTCAATTTGATATGTTTGTATGAAATGTTGGTATAGAGAAAGAGAGATGGCTGATGGATAAAAAGTATAGGTTAGGTAGGTCGAGGAAGGTTTTTTTTTTTTTTTTTTTTTTTTTTTTTGGAAAATAAAAAGTGAGAGCAAAGGAGATTGAATAAAAATGCATATAATATATATATTTTGATTGTTACGTTGCTCAACTTTCTCTCTCAAATGGCTTTGAGGCTTTGATGTTGTGTTTTTTTGAAAGGATTTATTTACCTTTTATTTATATACATCCCGCATGTAAGCATGATGGTAGGTATAAAGGTGATGAGATTTTTACACAGTTGGAAAAGTTTCTAAGTGTTTGCACCATTGAACTTAAATTTTTTGTATAGAATTGTTGTTTTTTTCTTATTGTGGTGAATATTGTCTTTTTTTTTGTTTCTTTTTTTATATTTTTTTCTTCTTTTAAAGCTATGTTAATACAATAGGATCAGTGGGAAACATTTTTATTTTTCACACAATAATGCGGTGTATTTGAATGAATGAAGACGTTTTCAATAGAGTTTTTATTGGTTTTTTTTTTTGGTTGAGTAATATAAACAAGAATGGTTTTGTATTTTTTTTTTTTTTTTTGGGCTACAAAAAGAGCTTTGATCATAAAACTTGTTTACTGAAAATTGGTTGGAATTTTCAGCGCAGTTAAAAATTGTATTGGTTAGAAATAAAATTGATATGAAAATGAAATACAGCAAATCCTGGGAAAACTCTAAGAATATTTGAATGTGTGTTTTTTTTCAGTACTGCTGGAGATGGTTTAAGGAATTTCTCAATAAAACTCAAATGAACATGCCTCAATGCTATTTTTATCTCATCTCAAAAGAACTTTTTAAAATGTGTTATCGCCTATAGGAACATCAAATAGACCATTGTGTCCTATTTCCGAATTTCTGGTGTTTACCTACATTTTATACTACTTTATGAAAAAGATACCTAATTGAATTTAAATGCTTACCTGGCCACAATTTTTTAAATTAGGAAAAATATCAAATGGTACGTATGAAAAGTTTTTTTTTTTTTAATTTAACTTTTTTTGGAAAACTTTTAATTTTTCTTTGATTAATCTAAAAAAAAACAACGAATTTTGTTAATAAAATGTTCAAATAAACTCAAAAGAGTTTGATTTTTCTCATAAAAAAGTGATTAGAAGTAAGTCATTTACAACTGCAGAAATGTTATTTCATCTCAAAAGTTCAAACCCTCATAACAGAAAAAATGCTTGATTAATAAGTCTGAAACTTTGCATATTAATTTCAAGTATATTAAGCTTCAATAACACTGGTCAACAAGGTTTTTGTTACAGACACCAAGATATACTTTTCTATAGGTTTTTTGGGTGCTGAGCTCGAATCCGAAGTCAGAACAATTCTACCACATCACGTTTTTGAGATAATCCCGTTAGAAAATCGAAAATGCCGCTTTTTTAGCAGTTTTCGAGATTATTTCTTAGCTTTTGGTTATTTGTTTTAAATAAATTTGTAACGGTTTCTAATAGAACTAAATCTTGTCTTTCTAAATCCGTTTAAATCTTTTAAAAATCTCTTATCTTCTTTGAGAAATCTGAAATTGAAATCAACGTGTTTGGTATATCTCATATTTATTTGCTTTTAATAGTAAATCTCGAAATGTTCTTTGCCAATCGCTTTCAAATTTTGACACAACGTTTCATTTACATTCCAGTAAGTTCTTATCTTGTTTTCAACAAGAAAAAAAACTATATTTTTCTCACTAGTAATTATTTAGTATAAGTATCTGACACGGTCACGCTTTGATGTATCTAACTGCGATTCACCACCTTCGCAAATATAAAAACTTGCAAGATTCTAAATGGAACGTTGTGTCAAAATTTGAAAGCGATTGGCAAAGAACTTTTCGAGATTCGCTATTAAAAGTAAATAAACATGAGATATACCAAACACGTTGATTTCAATTTCAGATTTCTCAAAGAAGATAAGAGATTTTTAAAAGATTTAAACGGATTTAGAAAGACAAGATTTAGTTCTATTAGAAACCGTTACAAATTTATTTAAAACAAATAACCAAAAGCTAAGAAATAATCTCGAAAACTGGTAAAAAGCGGCATTTTCGATTTTTTAACGGGATTATCTCAAAAACGTGATGTGATAGAATTTTTTTGACTTCGGATTTGAACTCAGCACACCAAAATCCTATAGAAAAGTATACCTTGGTTTCTGTAACAAAAAAAAAGTTTAATTTTGTTGACCAGTGTAATTAAGCCTCAGTTAAATCTTACCATAGTTATAAAATAGCTAAAAAACTGTAAGAATGCCTATTTTGATAGCTTTTCTAAATTGATCTCAAATGTAAGAAATTATTATTTTTTTATCAAAGTAAGCTTAATTTTTCTGTAGAGAATTGAATGAAGTTTTGCAAATGTATCCTTGAATTTTCTGTTATGTGATTTGTTGTTAAGATATTGATAGTCAAAGTCAAAAGTATGGGTTTTGGTTTGATGACTGATATTGCAGTCTAAAAAAATCGTAAAAGTTTGAAACAAAAAGTTTCTTGAAGCCAAATAAATAACCTTTTTAAAAATAATAATCATTTCATCCCAAAAAATTTTCCCACTTTTTTATGAGAAAGTAAAAACCAAAAAATTTTTTGAAAGTTTTGGTTTTTGAGCAATTCCAACGATTAACCTATTTTACCATTAGAAATAAAACATTTAGTCATAAAATCCTAAAATTAAAAAATGTAGCTTTCACATTCTTGTTCCCTTAATTTTTTGGGCTAGTGTATTTTCTAGGAATATTTTGTGCTTGAAATGATTGACCAAAGATTTTCAAAAATATCAAAATTTTCAAGTCTTAAACGAAAGATGTACAAAATGAAAATCTAAAAAATGACACCATGTAGGTAGATATTTAAAAAATCCTAAATAATATTTTATTTATTTAATTTTTTGCATTTTTAAAGTTGTTTTGTGTGGCCAAAAGTTCTGGGCACATTTGGAGAATTGTATTGTTAGTATTCTGACCGAATTTTATGATATTTGGATAATTGCATTGCCCAGGAGAGCTTGATGCCAAATGACACATTTTCAGAATCACGAAATATTTACAACATTTCCACTTTTTCTTAAATAAATTATTGTTGTATTTTTCTATGATATGAACGGTCAAAATTGTGTTTTTTTCTGCATTTATTTCAGGCTCATATAGCTCAAGTAAAAAGAAAGTGGGCAGCCTTTTTTCGGCTAAGAATATTTACTAAAGTGAAATTTTAGTCAAGAAATGACGATGCAAATGATTTTTGATGCCCAAATTTCAGAAAAAAACAACTATATCCGACTGCGACACGGAGTTTGAGTACTACGCTGCTTTAGTCTTAACCGCTTAGTCGCTTTGGAGAATGTCAAAAATTAAGAAAAAACGGTTCCATGGAAGTAACCGTTGATTTTCAACGGATTAAAAAAAATAAAAACTCAGAAAATACTTTCACATATTTAGGCTTTTTATAAGTCTACAGACCGAAAGATAGCATGATTAAAATAAAAACAAAAATTGACACAATAGCTATGTACCAAAAAGTACATATTTTCTTTATAGAGCAAGTAACCATATTATTTTTAAAAATTTAATAAAAGTAAAAAATATATTTTTGTATCTGCCTTTGTTGTAGAAAACGACAATCAAAATCAATAATTTAAAAAAAAAAAGAGAACCAGATTGATTGCACATTATTAAAAAGCAAGAGGCAATCACTTTAACAAAGCTCTTTTGTAAATCATCATTTTTTTATGCAATCAATCTAGTTATTTTCATTTTTCATATACCTAACAAAAGTTTTGATTGTACTTTATCACTAACTGTCTATCTATCTGTCTGTCAGTCAAACATCACAAAAACGAATGCATCATCAGAAAAAAAAAAAATAAATAAACAGCAGTTAAATCATAGTCTCAATTTCCTTGGCACGGACAGACACCCTAACAATGAGCGATAATGCTTTGCATCCTGATATAGTAAATTATATGGATGCCTGCTCGAACATAATAGAAACTACTTTCGTGCATATTCATTCAAAGTTGGTTGTGAAAATGAAGCAATTGTTCGGATAAAAATATGCAACCTCTATCGTGCTATAGTATAACTTGTGCTTACGCAAGTTATTTTTTTTTTTTGTTTCCTTTTTTTTCTGAACGCATAGATATGCACTATTATGATCTGAAACACCAAGGATATTTCTATACAAAAAAAAAAAAGGAGGAACACTTACTCATTGAAAATGATATACATTTTACTTTTTTTTTTATTTGCACAAAAAAAAAAAATAAATAGATGAACAAACACGTACATTTGTGAGAGTTTTTTTTATAATTTTTATTTTTTCACCAGTTTTTTTTTTTCTGTTTGATTGTCACAATCCTTTCACTGATTCTCTCTTTTACAACTGTGCAGAAAAATCCTGAAACCTTTTCTATTTTTACTAGGAAATTTATAATTTATTGTTTTTTTTTTTTGTATGCAGGTGCAAATGCATAGAAAGAGCATTTAATCTTTTTCGATGTGCATTTTTGCAAAAAAAAAAAGGACAATTAATTTGTATTTATATGGCAGGACTATTTCTGCTGGTCATGTTTAAAATAAAATGTGTGAAGCATTCATCAACTAGGATTTTTTGTTTAAATTTATTTAGTCGAAAAATAAATTAAAAAAAAAAAAATTATAATTAATTCGAAATGCAATTAATCAAACAAATAAAAATGTTAAACAAACAGTTTTAGATAGAATTCTCAGTCACAATAAATTTAAATTTTGAAATTAATGTGTATATTTACCTATTCAATAAAACTTAATGCAGTGTAAAGATTTAATCTAAACAAAAGTAAATTTATGTAAAGCTATTTCAGGGTGTATCCATATTGTGTTTACAGGAGATGGCAATTTTTGCGTTTTCCATCAATATACATATATTGAAAAGACGAACTTATCATAACTATGGTGTGTTGATAATTTAATTGATTACTGATAACATAATGACGTGACGATGACGATAAAGCTATTGAAAAGAGTTCTACTGAGAAAGGAGTGTAGAAAAATACTATTTTTGTTCACGGTGCTGCTCAAAAATTAAAGTTAGAAGGTGAGTTTTAGTAAAACTTTAATTTTAACTAAATTGTAGCAAAATGGTGAACGAAATATAAAATGTTTAACCAAAAATTGATTTTTTTTTTTCAGCTAGAAAAAAATTTCGAGAAAATTAATTTAAAAAAATATAAAATCTAATATTCGACTAGGTTTCGCACGAACTTGATTTTATGACAAAAGTTGCTTTTTATAAAAACATTCCACTGAAGAGTAAGTTTTGTTATTAACTTTATACAAAATTAAATATGCGATGTATGAAAAAACTAAATAAAAATAAAAAAAAAATTATTTTTAAGACTCCGAAAATATCAATCCTACTCTTTTTTACCTCAAAATGCTATTTGATTTCTGTAACACAGAATTTCTTCAAATTTAGGTTTTTAAATTATATTGTTGGATCCGATAAAAAAATGACAAATTACAAATTTTGGTTTTGTATTAATAACACTGTGTTACAAAATAAAAATCATGTCAATTACTTTCAAAATGACCTAGCAGAGGTTGTAGGTATTACTGAGTACATAATATTTCGGAACTTCAAATTTTTCTTAGACCCTCAAAATTTCAATTTATCGTCAAAAAAACGTTTTTCAATGTTTTCAGATTTCAACGATTTTTTACTCAGCCATTTTTCGGTCAATTTGTATCGAAATTTTGAATGTGTTTGGGCAAAATTGACATCAGATTCGGATTCACGTCAAAATATGTAAAGATAGGCAGGTCCGGTCAAAAGTATTGGCACTTTTTTTTTGTCTTTTGTTATCACGGGCAAGAAAAAATTAACAGTATTTAAAATATATATTTGAGCAACCAAAATCGATATCAAAATTTTTTAAACGTAGTTACAAAGAATAACATTTTTTCTAAAAATTACCATTATTATGAACAGAGAAATGAATTTTTCATTTCTTTCATGTTGTCCCGAAAAATTGAAATTTCTTTCTCGAGTAAAAAAATCACAACTTCCACAATGTCTCATTAGTTTTGATGAATTAAAACTTTTTTTATTCAGCATAAATAGAACAATTAAAACTGTTTAGAAAAAAAAATTTTCAAAACACAAAATGTAGCTTAAAACGGTCCCCAAAATGTAAAAAAAGGTGAAAAAATGTTGTTCTTTGAGATTCAGCCCATAAAATCTACACCCAATTTGGTGCTTGAACATAATAAAAAAACATTTTCAAAAAGAACAAGTACTCCTCTGTTTAGAACAGTAAAAAAATCTGAAATTGACCGAAAAATGAAATCTGAAAACATTGAAAAACGGTTTTTTGACGATAACTTGAAATTTTGAGGGTCTACGAAAAATTTTAAGTGCCGAAATATGATGTACTCAGTAATACCTACAACCTCTGCTAGGTCATTTCCAAAGTAATTGACATGATTTTTATTTTGTAACACAATGTAATTAATTAAATATTTTTTGTTTTTTGTTAATTTTTAGTTTTTTTGTGACATTCGTTTTGTTTTTTTTTTTTTTTGTTTCAAAAAATAATATGGGTAGAGTACATCTACATACTTGATCTTGCAGTGCAAAGCACTTTTATGTTAGTTTACTAAATTGTAGATTTTATGGCTCTATATACATTTTAAAGACATTTATGTTGGGGAGATCCGAAATTTAGGCCAACATTTTGATAAATGAAATTTTTTTTTTTGTTATTTGACTTTTTTGAGAACTTTAAAAATGCAGAATTATTGCAATTGTTTTAGATATTACGTTTGGAAAATTTTAATCAAAATCATTTGAGCCGTATGGGAGATACACTTTCTAAGCGAGATAATATATACAAAAAAATAACAACTTTTAGAATTCTATAAAAATCATCTGTACCAAATTTTGAAGAAAATCCGTCTACTCGTTTAGACTGTGGAAATGTGTACAGACAGACCCACAGAATAACAGATAATAACACTGTTTCGGACTTCTCCATCATCGGAATGTTGGCCAGTCAAAATTTATTCATTAATAAAGAATCTAAAAATTATTTTTTGAAAATTTTTCTAAACATTTTTAAATGCAGTTTTATAGCCTTTTGCATTCTAATGAAGAATTTAAAAGTCTGGCATCTTTAAATATAAATATAACGTCAAACAGCCAACATGTTAAATTAAAAAAAAAAAAATTCAATTTACTCATGAATTTGTCAGGTGGTAGGTATACATATGGTTTTTTTTTTCTGAGAAACATGTGTTTGCAATGAATAAAGTCCTCCAAACTAAATAAAACAATTTCCAGCAAATAAAACATGTTTGCTTACAAATGTGGTTTTTCTAAAATTCAAATAAATATATAATTTCAAAATATTGAAATAAATATTATTCTGAAATATTGTATGAAAATTTGGTTTAATTTTCTAGTGAAACGTATATGGATGATAGCAATTTTGAGTATATTTTACATAAATCATACTAAAACTGTGGCCAATTAAGAGTAAAATACTATGAAAATATATAATTTTATATTGTTTATGAAAACTTGTTAAAATAACAAAAGTTTGTTTTAATATGTTTCCATGAATATCAAGTAAGCATTTTCTATTATTTAAATTTGGTGATTCGTTTAAAGTGTGGGTTTTATATCCACAATTCAGCATCATAATAGAAAATGTTTTTAAATTTTAATTTTAAAGAGAATTTTCATTAAAGATTTTTTCTCATGCAAAAAATTGCTGACTTGAGTCTGACAAAAGTCCATACAAAATTTTCATGTTCAAAGCAAAACTTTGGGATTTTTCATTGAAGTTTTTTTTATGTTACAAAACTATCCCTAATTTAATACAAATAGAGTTAAAACAGAATCATCTGAATCGGTCGTTCAATTTTCAAGTTTAAGTGAATCGTTTTTTTTTTTTCAGAAACAGCATAAGTCAATGGAGCACTAACTTTTCGGGAGCAACAAAAAACTGTTTTTTATGTTAAAACTTCACAACACTTCAAATTTAGAGTATGCCGAGTTATAATCTAGCTAAAGACGCATTTAAAAACCTTAAAAATATAAACCTTTTTTCAAGTCTTAGCGGGTTTTTAAGCCTTTAAGGACTTATGTCGTTTCTGAAATAAACGAATTTTTGTTGGTAAAACTTTTGTTTTCATCTAGCTATAGCTTTTGAACCCTGCTTCTGATTTTAATGAATAAAATAGCAGTAGATAGAGTAAATCCTTACCTCTTCACTGATATATAATTTTTAAGCTTGCGTGTCAAGATTGCTGCCAAAATAACAAAAACTGGTAAAAAGTCATGTATTTAGCAGTCAAAAATGTTGTCACCGGGTGAAATATTTAAATATATTTTGAACCCTTTTCTTTCAGTTTTCGTATTTGGGGGGGGGTCTGACATACTTAATTTTTTTCCAGAAGATGAATAACTATAAATAAATAAGAAATCTCCAAAAAAAAAATTTGTGCGAAAAATGGACTTATGTTGTTTCTGAAAGGATTCAAGTATGATTAACGCTAGCAGCTAATGATTTTTAAAAGTCTTTAAATAGTTTAAATAAATTACTTTATTCAACTTTATTTGAATATTTACTTTATTTTGCATAAAATGTTTTGAAAAAAAAAATGGTTCAAAAAGTCCAAAAACAGTAGATTTTGAAAGTCCATATTTTATCCAATTTTAGCCGTATTCAATTTTTGGTTGAAAAATAAAATATCTTCTTTTTTCCTTTACATGTTCAGTATCTATAAATGCTCAAAGGATAAATATAGACCATTTAGTAAAACAATCAAAAATTTCGTTTATTTTTTCTTTATTGAATAGTTTTTCTTAAGTTTTTTTTTTAGAATATTTGAATTTAAAATTTTTTTCAATATGTATCATCGGTAGGAAATTTAATTATCTACAAAAAATTACTTAATATAAATTTTCAAATTCGGCTTGATTTTCAAGTTATAGACAAAAACTAAAAAAGTAACAGAAAAAGTCGAAAAAATTGATAGTTACAAAAATGGTCATATCTTTATAATTAATCCATAGATTTTAAAGAAAATTATCTTTTTATAGTTGCCAGAAAGTTTACTATACGTAAAACTATGAGGATTTGAAAGATTTTGATTTTTTCTTTCAGTAATAAATATTTTTTTGCAAAAATTTCCTTAAAAAAATTGATTTTTTTAAAAATATTTTAATACATTTCACTTAAACATCTGGAGTGACCCAGAAAAGTTGTTTTCTGTTCAAATTTGTCGTTTATTACTCAAGATATAGCCCGAATAAATAAGTATAATGGAAAAAACAACGTAAAAAAACTTTGAAAAATCATATCTCGAAAACGTTTACATCGTAATTTTTTTAAAAGTAATTTCTGAGTCCCTGAGGTCAAAGTACGTAAGAAAAAAATAGTGGAATTGAGTGTCCATTTTGGCTGTAAACCAGTGTAATCGTATAAAAATTGATATATTAATTGTTGGACGACTTTTGTCACTCCAAAATGTTAATTTGATATCTGTTATTACCAATTTTTTTTTTCGGTGTAGGTATATTTTGAATTATTTAGACATGCTTTTATGAATCACAGAATTTTTATCAGAATTCAAGTTTTACTATCACTTGATCTTTTAGGTTACTCGTTCTAGGCCTGAAGTTGTTAAAATCGCCATTTTTTAACCTCCTCGTTTTTATCTCCCCCTACCCACTTCCGGTCATCTGTTGCGATTCTAAATATCATCACCACCAATTTTCTGCTTATATTTTTTTTAGCTGCTGGCATAGGAAAACGGTATTTGCACTGGTCTCTATGGCGTATGAGTGTTTTTTTTTGTTTTTTTTTTGAAGAAAATACAAACCCATATTCCAATTTTATTTTTACAGGATTTAAGACTTGAATTAATCAATAAAATGGAAAAACAAATCCTTGAACATCAAATTCTCATAGCCACATTATACTTTCCTATAATCTAACCACCCTAACATTCTTAAAGTAATCTTTTCCATGAACATGTCCTCGATTCTGAATAAAAATACTATTTTTCTCTCTCTCTCTCTCTCTCTCTTCTTTTACTCGACTTCTAAGAAATTAAAATACTTGTGTGTGTCAAAGTAACTGTGTGCCACTGATATTGTGTGTGTTGTGGCATTATCCTTTTTCGAGGATATCTCATTGTGGTTGCGTTTTATTACGTCAAAGACATATAAGCAATGAACTTGAATTGCTAACACACAGAAGATGAAGAAAAAAAAAAATATTGAAGAAGATAAACAGGACGACTATGGCCCTGAAATTTTAATGGCACCAAGGTAAATTACGTTTTTTTTTTTTTTGTATTTCTTGTTGTTGTATCCATATCTGGTAGGTATCTTTGTGAGTAGGTAACATTTTGCGTATCCTTGAAACAATGATATGCCGCTACAGGATTGCACCCAAATGGCAGAGTTTTATTCATATATAATGGTGGCGGGAGGCAGTAGGTACTCCCACAATTACAGAATCACCATCACCCTACATATATAGAGCACATAGAGAGCTAGCTCGAAATTGCCAACTGACCTGTAAATGGTTTCGGAAATTTCCTACACTTGGCTCGCTCTAATGGGACTTCTCTGGCAATGTCAAGCAGCTTTCTAAAATATATACTCTACTCTACTCTACACACACATATGAACTCTCCATGGTCGTTCTAGATATATTACGTAGATATAGATAAAAACTCGTTGTAGCGAACAAACTAAAAGGCTGAAACTGAATAATTTTACAAAAACCATACAGAAACAGAGGTGAGAGGTGAGACAATGCCCAGAATAGTCGCACCCACGTGGTCCTGGTCATCTTCAGGGATAACAATAAATAATGCTTATTAAAATGATAATGAAAGCAGCCATTCAACAAATGTGCTCTGCTCTATAGACTCTGTTTTAGCTCTGTGTTTTGCTCTTGGATGAGCTATTTCAAAGAAAAAAATATAAATGCGGTGGCAATGACGGTAGAAATAGATATATAGTGACAAAGGCAATGGCGGCGGGCGGTATGTAGTAGCAACAGCAGCAGCGGATGTGTTCCAGCAAAGATCTCATCACGCGGAGGCCTTCAGTAGATACAGGGTAGTGTTATATGTGGCCAGAGTTGTATATTTATATAGTTGGCAGCAAAGCGGTAAGGGAAATACTATAATGGTCGCAGTGAGAGAGAGAAGGAGAGAGTCCTCCACTTTTAATCATGATAAAAGCCTTAGTGTTAAATACCATATAAATAATTCAACATATTTTACTGAAGCTCTGTTATAAGTCTAATGAAGGTATAGATATAGAAAGGATTCTCGCTGTGCTCTCGTTTTTAGGTAGGAATATGTTAGCGTATACCGTTTCCATATGTGCCTTCAAGTACCAGCAGTTTGAAATCAATCGGTGAGTGTGAAATTGTCCCCGGATGTGATGATGAGAGGATGTTTTTCTGTGTGCTGTGCTGTGCTGCGCTTCGACACTTTCGGTATAATTAATATACCGACACAAGGATTCTTGCCTACCTATCTCTTTTTTTTTTTTTTTTTTTACTCAACATCCGTTTGGATATACCATTTTCTTCTACAGGTGAGTTATAAATGAAAAAAAAAAGAAACATTAGCATCAAGTCAGGAACGTATAGTCAGTAACTTTGTCAGGGGGTATGATTTAGTTTCTGACAACTTAAAATTGGTACTGAAACAAATGAATAGAAAAACCATCCAAGAAGTTATGAAGGTTAAATTTTGAATGCCATATATGGATAAAACTAATAAGAATACATTTACATAATGTCATTTCTGTTAATTGTCATAATTTGTTTGAAGGAAGAACAAAATTTGGGTGAAAATCCGTAATTGGTCCTAAAAAGCAAATGATTCATTTTATTTCTGGTTTAGATGACAAATTGAATGTTTATACTTAAGCTCTTAGGCGTTTTACACGAAACATTTGCTTTTTGGGTCCAATTACGGATTTTACTGTCTCTGCGAAAAAACACCCTTGCATCCAAATTTTTTTTATGAAATTTCTTTATTCTTGCTTATTATCCTAAATGCAACATTTTTACCAAATTTCATAACGATATTTTTTTTTTTCACTCAAAAAAACAACTTTTAATCATGATATTCTTATAGACCCTTTAGATTCTTGTTTCTAATCTCAAAAGTAACTCTATTGAATTTCAATAAGGTACCGTAACTACTACTTAGTTTTTCCAATAAACCCACATTTTCTCTACACTTAAAAAAAAAAAACACCTTTACACATGATAAAAGTTTATAAACTTATTTTATTCGTTATTCACATAATTTCTTAAAAAAAAAACACCCTTTCACTCAAGATAATTAAGTAGACTTTTTGATTCTTAGTTCTTACAACAAACGAGACTTTTTCACCAAGTTTAAAAAATTAATGAAAAAATTTATGACAGCTGTTTTGTGATACATTTCTCATACATAGCTCAACCCATCAAAAAAACACCCTTTCACCAAAAATATTTTAAAAATTTTATAAATCTTTTGTCCCTGCTTTATCTAAAACATTCATCCCGAATTTTATCAATGTATCATGTTTTTCACATGGGTTTCGGTTATATTTTACCTGTTGAAGTAAAAAAACAAGCAACCTTGTTTTTAATTGTCAATAACTTTTCTTAGAGCAATCGTATTGAATTTATTTTAATGTCATTAGATTCAGCAGCAAAAAATAACCTTAAAAACTTGTGTCATATGATTACATTCCAAACATAATTTTTTTTACTATCCTTTGGACCTTCACCCCCTCCCTCTTATTAGCAAAAAAAAAACCCTCCCGCACAAATTTTTTCTTACATTTATAGACTTTTTTGATCTTTGGTTCTTATTCCAAAAGCAAACTTTTTGCCAAGTTTCATAAGGGTAACAATTAAATGCCTATTTAACCTGTACTAATAGGTTGCTATCACATAATTTGCATGTGCAAAAAAAAAATTAATTTAAAATTTAGAAAAGCATACGACATATGCAAGAAATCCGTTACATGCCATGGAAATAACATTAAAATATTTGAAAAATGTTTAACAAGACTAACCACCCTGACCGAAAGAAACATTTGAGGGTCACTGTGGTGTATGTGTAACTTTTTATATTTCTTCTAAAAAAAGTGCCTGTCCATTGTCCATATATGTATAAACCTCAAGCAACAACCTAAACTACTAAAGTGATTTTCTTCAAACTTTTCAGTTAGTAGTTTTTGGTGATTGACTACAGGACAAACTTTTTTTTTTTTAACAAACTAAAAAAGCAGATGTAGCTTTTATTTATAGTATTACACATAAAAGTCAACTTTTTAAATAAAAAACTATTTTTGTAACCGTTATAACAGCAAGTTTTTTTTTATTCCAGAATTATTTGAAAACGACTTAACCCATTTCTACTACAATTTTATATAGAAGCGATTAAGTAATTGTATGTAATACAAAATTTTCAAAAAAAACACATTTTCGGATTTAAAAAAAACAATTTTTGAATATTTTATTTATTTTTATTATTTGTTGATTACGTATATTTAACTAAAAATGGCATACTACAAGCTTTTTTTTGGTAAATTTTATACAATTTTTTTTATAAAAACAACTTTTTTTCTTAAAAGTATAAAAAGGAGTTATACAAGAAGTCAAATTTTATTTTGCTAATAAATCATAAAAAACCTCTTTAGGTACTTGTAAATTTTTTAAAATAAATCAAACGATAATTTGTTAATTTTTTTTTTGTTATAAAAAGCTTATATAACTACTTTTACCATAAGAGCAAGTACGTGCGACACAGGCATGCATTTTATTTTTAATTTAAAATTAAATTTTGGTCCTAAAAAAGAATTTCAATTTCTAATCTAGTGATTTATCAAAAACTATAAAAAAAAAACACACATGGACAGAATTGTAAGGCCATCTTATTTTAATGTCATGTTTGATTGCTACATCTTGTAAGAATTTTTTTTAACTATGTGCGAAAGCTTTGCGGTTTATTGCGCAACACGGAGTCAGCACAGGTTTTTGCTTTTGTGGGGCAGCAAAAAAAAAAAACTTCATTCAGAGGTTACCCTCATTTGACTAGGCTATAGGTATATTTTCAAAATTATATAAATTTTCTGAATTATATTTTTTTTTGTTAATGCTAATCCGAAATCACAATATTAGGCATTTTCTTTAAAAATTGATAAGTTTGTTAACCGCTAATTTTTTAAAATTTTCAAATTTTATATTTTCAATATCTTTGATAAAAAAAATTATAGATAGTTTCGAATAGAAAACATTTTTTGATATTCGATCAACCGCTAAAGTTGTTAAACTTATTTATAACATTAACCCCTTGTAACCCAACATCGTAAGTTTTAAAATTAATAATGTCAATCGAAAGGGCCTTAGCTATAATAAAACACGTATTCTTTAAAAATTTAATAAATTAATTATTTGCTTAGTTATTTCGAAATTTACGCCGTAAAAAAAAAAGTTTAAATAATTTATTTTTGTATGTAAATGCAAAAATTCAAACAAAAAGCTATCTAATATTTATTTTTAGGCGCATTCCTAAAATCCAAAAATAAAACCCCGTTAGTTTATGCACGAAAAATATTTTTTCTGAATTTCGTAGTTTTTACATAAATTTGCTTGTTTTCCAAAAAAGCCAAACTTTCAACATTAACTGCCAATTAAAAACTATTGGTACTATTTATTAAAAATATGGCGCATTATTTCGATAAAGCAATTCTTAAAGATTGTGTAAGAAGCTTTAAAAGAATAAAAATATGTTTTTCACAGCTTTTGGGCGATCTTTTTCGGTTTGTTACAGAAATGTCACATGGGGCAACAAGGGGTTAACATTGTGAAAGTTCAAGTCGCTCTTAAATAATGCAAGACGGGGCTAATAAAAGTTCATTGTTTAGGTTTTTGAAAAAAAAATTTTATTTTTATTTTCAACTTTTTAGAAGAAAAATATTTTATTTAAGTCATAAAACATTTAAAAAAAAGTTACCAATAAATTAATAATAAGCTAAAACTGCTGATAATTAAATGTCTAAGGGGATGCTGGAGATTCAAAAGTATGATATTAATACGAGTGGGATGTGGAACAAAACTAGGGGTTTGCTCGAATTCTTCTTGAAAATTTTATAGTTCCCACAAGCGTGGGTCACCATAATAAAAAAAAAACATGACATCCTCTAGCAATAATGAAACGGAATTAGCACGGACATTTTTTTAATTAAAGTATGGTTTGGTTCAAAGGCGAATTTCCTTGCAAATCAGTTTTATCAAGTTGAACACTTTGTGGGTCTCTGTGGCGTATGCGTGATTTTTTTTTTATATAGAATAACTTAAACCACTTAATATGAAATTTCTATCGCTGTTCATATTTTAAAAAAATACTAGATTTGTAATTCTTTTCTCTTTCTCAAGTAGCACACTGGTGTATAAATTGGTGTAAATTCATTAATTTTGGTGTAAAATTGAGGAAATTGAAAAAATATGGTGTATTTCTCAAAATCAGTAGTATAAAAATTATACCACTGTCTTTTCTGTAAAAAATTTCAACATTTTTTTAAGATTCCGTGCAAAAAATACACCGATATTTAGTTGTTTTTATAATATACCATTAATGGTGTACCAAATTATTCGATTCTGAAATCAACCACAACGGTATATTTTGTACACTCTCTTTGGTGTAGGAAGCACACCCTGTGGACATAAAATTCACCAGAATGCATAAGTGGGAGACGCCATATTTTTCAATGGCCGCCATTTAAAAAAAGTAGACAGAAATTAATTATTTTTCTATAATAGTATAATTATCGACCTTATTATCCCGCAATATGGTTTTTTCGATGTGGTATATTATATTATAAAAGAACTCTTCTAAACAAATGTAAAAACAACAAAAAAATTATAATTTTTGAAAAACTGATTTTTAAAATCGAACAAAAAAATCATTAATTCACTGACATTTTTGAGGCGCTCGATTTTTAGAGGGGGTAGTATCTAAAATTAGTAGACAGAATGTGTTTCGTTTTTAAATTAGGCAAACAAATTCATTTTTAACCATTAATTTCTTATGGCAATATTATGAAAGTGAATAAAAATTCATTTTCATTTATTTCATAAGAAATGGTGTGAATTAGAATTCATCAAACTGTTTGAGGTAAAAAATAAACTTTGGTTTAAATTTTAAATCAGAATAATTTAAATGGTGTATTTTATCCGTTGATTTATTGTGTATTTTTCAATTTCAAAGGGATAATTTTCACCAAAAACCAGATCATTTAATATACCACTAGCGCCATTTATACACCAAAATCGGTATATTTTTTTAACCACCGGAGTTTATTATATACCTACGAGAAAATGGTGTATTTTTTATATTCAAAATGCATATCACGAAAGTGCAAAAAATACACCAAATATTTTGGTGTATTTTAGACTTTTGTGCTACTTGAGTTGGTTTGACAGCAAACTATTACCTTTTTTTTAGAAATTTAAACCCCCACCTAACGACGACCCTAAATCATGTCTATTTATCAATACCATATATCTGGTACCTTGGTTTATGTTGACTTACTATACACATATGAAACTATGAGTATATTTTGAATAAAACAAGAGAGAAAGCCTGGCACAAACCAATTTTCATCAGCATCAGAATGAATATTTTCTACCTTGTCAGCACGAATTGCACGTCATCGTTTTTCATTTTATTTCGTACGGAAAATAGTGTGTGGTATAGAAAATGTGTGTGTGTCAGTAAAAGAGTGGAAAAAAAAAAATACGGTGACTGGTGAGTATTGTAATAATACACCAACAAACTATACAACAAAGATGAAAACGAAAAGTAATAAATATACCTCTAGACTTGTTGAAGTGCTTTCGATATTATTTGATAAATGTGTGTGAAATAAAGATTTTTTTTTTTTTGTTACCTTTTTGAATGGATTTTTAGAAAATGGTGGAAATATTTTGTTATTTATCTAAAGTATGATGATGTGCCAATATATAATTTTAAAGGTTATACTAAAGTACCAACATGCTTCATCATCAGTCTTAAAGCTTTCACATTTTCATAACATATTACAGCCTTTTGAATATTATTCAAATATGCTTTAAATGTATTATAAATTTGCTTTTGCTTTTGTAAACATTGTAATGTGTACTTTTCGGAATAATAATGTTTGTTAATTTGGGAATGGGAATTCTAATGGAAGACTGAATTTTGAATTTAAAATTAATGAGCAAATATAATTAATAAAACAGTTATAGTAATTTTCTTAAGATTATTGACAAATATTGTGTTGTGTTGTGCAAAATGAAATTTATTATTTGCTATAATTGAATATTCTTCGTTAAGCTGTATTCCCATGATATTAATTAATTTTAATCTTTTTTTACTTGGGATATAGGAATGATATATCAAATTATGCATTCGTAAAAAAAAGGCGAAAATAACAGTCAAGCATGACATTACGATGATAGAGAATGTTGAAAAAGTGGGTCCCGGAAGTCCGTCTACACTAACGGATGGACCAATCAATGTCAAACTTGGTATGTATCGTTATTTGGCAACTCTCCAGAGGGGTTTTTGGTATTTATTTTTTTTTTTTTTCACCAAAAATAACGGTACCTGTCATATATCGATTTTACTAAAGTTGAAATTTCTCGAAAACGGCTCCAACGATTTTGTTAAAAAAAATTCAAATGTTAGTTTTAAGACAAGGTCTATCTTTGCACGATTTTTTTTTTTTTTTTCAAAATTATTACACTGTTCAAGTCGAAATCTTTGACATGTGCGCTGTTGTTTTTTCAACTAAAACTTGCTAAATTGTTAAATAAATTGCATAAAATTGTTTATTTATGCTGTTAGTAAATAACTTTTTAACAGAAAAAATACCAATATAAACAAGAAAAATGACTTTACTTTATCGGGCAAAATACTTAAAATATTCGAAAAAAATTTTGTTCGAAGTTGTACCGATAAATCGATTTCTTAGGTCCGAAAAATGGGGGAACAGTAAACAGAGCACTTGTCTCAAAATTTTTTTTTGAAAAAACTTGCACAGTGTTTTTAACGGTTTTTTAAATCCGATTTTCTGCAAAAATACTTATTAGATTTCAAGGATTTTTTTTTGCAAAAAAGCATTTACATAATTTAAATTAGGTATAAGCAAAAAAATTATTTTTATATTTTTAATAATTTAAAAATATTGTTGATTGGCAATTTCTTTAAAATGGCATCCAAATTTTTTTTTCGTTTTTTTTTTCTAGAAATGATTTATAAAAAATTAGTTTTTTAAAAAAATGGCTCTAACGATTTTTAATTTTTTTTTCTAAAAATGCTTCTTCATAAAAGAAATGGAATTGCATACTTGTCTTGGAGAGCTCAATTAGATTTCAGATGTAAGTTTTTTCCTTTGAAAAACGAATCTTAATTTTTTTTTTTAATATTCTAAGTTTTTATATAAATAGGTACTATTTAAAATTTTAGAAAGTCGTGCATTTAATTTATATTTATTCTTAAAGAATAATGGTATTTCAAATTATTAGGTAATGTTCTTCATTTTGTTGCTTTAAATCCAGATTTTGAATTTTAGTTTGCAATATTGATAAGAAATTGTATTGTGGTACATTACTATTCACAAGTGGATCCAAAGAAGATCCGAAAAATCGAAACAACTTAAGGTTTGAAATCATACAAACACAAAAAAATTTATCTCGTAAAAAATTATATTGAAATCTTTTTTATCTTACATGTTTTTTTTACACGTACAATTTTTAATGAATATTAAAAAACGAATTCAGTTAAGTATTGTTTCCTTATTAAACAACGTCGCGTCACCGAGTAGTTTTAAATAACATATCTGTCAAGCGCATTATATATTTGTATACAAATTTAAGAAAAATTTACGTTTTAGTTAGAGAAAAAAGGTTTTTGTTTTTCAAAAATCATGAGTAACGGTTGGTACCTATCATAGAACCATTTTATATTTGAATCTTTCATAAACATCTTGTTCAATTTCGATTTATTTTTTATAAAATGCATTAATATAAACAAAAAGAAATTAAAAAATATAAATTTTTGTATTAAAAAAAAAGTTGTATTAAAAAAAAGAGTTGATTAAAATTGCTAGAAAATGATACCAACTTTTTAAGATATTGTCATCAAAGTTTAAAACCTAAAGAAGCTTATCCGAAAAAAGATCAACTTCAAATGAATACAATACATAAAATTTGAGATCCTTCTAAAAAAATTCCTGGAGAAATCTTTTGTAAATCATTCTGAGAACATCGTCATCATTCTTTTGTTCATAACTTGTATCATGTAACCTGGACTATACTAAGACAGTAATTTTTAAGAATTTATTTATTTTTCCAAAGGATATTATTCTATTATGTTTAGTTGTTCTTATTTCATTTTTGAAGACAATATAAAATTTTTCACAGAAAACTACGTTATTTTACCTTCCCTACGGGATAGTGCAGTATGTATTTGTAGTTCAATCGTTGAGTAGATTATTTTATATTTTCTGGTATTTATTGATTTAATTCTACAGAAAGTTAGCTGATACCAACATAACTGTCACAGTCAGGATACATTTATATTATCTTTTTACTGTATTCTTGAATTAATCATTTATCCTTTGGAATCTGTCTCTCACAGAAACAACAACTGCAAGGACACATCATGTGGTCCTATCATGTTTCATAATATTTTATTTGATGAGGATTATTTTCTTCAGATATAGTTTGTTGATGTCTTTTAATAGTAACTCCAACGTGACATTATATTTTTTTCAAATGTTTCTTTCAAATTAATACTCAGAAAAATTTTCAACTTGGATATACAATATACATTTTATAAGAGTAATTCTGTCAATAACAGAAATATATAGAGAAAAATATTATTTTGAACTTTTAATATAAAAAAAAAAAATATCTGATATTTTAAAGATGAATTTCCATTAAAAAAGGGAATACGAATTGTTGATTAAAAAATATGAATCGATTTAATAAAATTAAAGAGAATATAAAATTGAAAAAAAAAAAAAATACAAACGAACTTAATATTATACCCATGTTTCGGTGGTGTTGTTAAAGATATCTGGCTACATATAAATGAGGCAAATACATACCCGCACAAACATATTCAAAAGTATTGATTTAAATGCAAAAAATATTAAAATACATAGGTTATATGAATTTACTTATTTATTTCTGTATATTATTATTTTTCAGTAATTATTTCATACCAAGTCCGCAAAATAGTATCCTGCATTATTTTTAATATTATTTTAATCACCACCAAGGAATGTTTTACCAGGAAGAATACGGTTTTTTATCATCTTTTTTTGTAGATTATTACGAAAAAAATTAAAATCGTTTGTGGTTTTTCTGATGAATATGGGAAATTTCGAATGGACGAAAATGCTGTAGTTTGACTCTAAAATATTGATTACATTTTCATGTTAGGTGAGTGTGGGCAATAAGGCCGTTCAGGTAATAAGGCCTAAGTTTTATGGATACATTTGTAATACGACAATCCATGAATCAGCAAGTTCCAATAAATAACACTGGTCTGCAAGGAAACCCTCCTTTTAATGAAACTATATTTTTCTAAAGGATTTTTGTATGCTGATTCTGAATCCGAAGTCAAAATTGGCCTAGCACATCACGTTTCTAGAATATTCCCGTTAGAAAATCTCGAAAAACAATTTTTTTTCTGTTTTCGAAGCACTATTTTGGAGTAATGTAAACTATTTCAACTAAACTAGTTACGGTTTATAAAAGAACTTATTTCAGTTTCAATCTCCTCAATATCTCTTTTCTTATTAGAGATATCTTAATTTAAGTAAGTTAAGTAGGTTTGGCATATCTAACCATAAAGAAACTGATCATTAATAATTCATATTTCTTTCTGCCAAGAACAAAAGTATACTTTTCTTATAGATTTTAGTAAGCTGATTTTGAATCCGAATTCAAAAAATTTCGATCAGCTCCTGTTTTTGAGATATAGTAGTTTTTTTTTTGAGATTTTTTAACCAAAAACTTGATTTTGTGATACTCTAACGCGTATATCTCAAAATCCTGACGTGCTAGATTCTTTCTGACTTCGGATTCGAATTCAACACAGCTAAAACCATAAGAAAAGTATACTTTCGTTCCTAGGAGAGACAAAATTTAAGTTTTAGAAGGCAATGTATCGAATGGTTTATCACAAATAAGATATTTCTAAATAGAAAAAAATTATATAAAATTACAAAACACGTATAAATTGTTTTAATGTATTTTATTATAGTTTTCTTTACATATTTGACTTTTTATATATAAGGGGTGTTGAGATTTTACATTTTGCTAAATTAAGGTGTTTTTGTTCATGTTAGATTTACTAAAAACTGCAGGATTTTAATATTTTTGCTGTTTTTGTAAATTAGTATCTTAAAATGTGTGTAAACTTTAATTAATAAATACAAATTTGGTGTCATATATGAAAGATCATGTTATGAAAAATAAGTCCTCCAAATTTGAGCTCAATACGAATATTAGTTTTATTTTTGTACTAGGTCAACCGAATCTAAAAGGGTTATTTTCTACAAACTACTCATATTTTTCAAAAATCATTTAAAAAAAAAAATGGTACGTGCTAGAATTTTTCTGAAACCAGATTTAGATTCAGGAAAGTCAAATCTTTCATAATTTCAAAAAATTATTATTTGAAGAAGAAAAAAAAAGATACATTTTGCAGAGCAGTGTAATATACATTTACATACGGTGACCATTCGTCCCGGTTTTCTATAGCTTGTCCCGGGTTTTTATCTAAGAAACCCGGGACGTATAAGTGTCCCGTATTTTGAAATTTGTCCCGTGACTGTCCCGTATTTTGCAAATCCCCTGATTTTTTTATGCAAAATTTTAATTTTATTATTTTGTAAGGAATAAACAAGAAAACAGTGGTTGGAAAGTAAAAGTTTTTCTTATTTTCCGGATAAGGGCAACAAAAATACTTTTCTTTTTAGAAGTTTTTAACAGAACCGTTTTCTTCATTTCTGACTTCCTTGTAAACGTTTAAATGATTTCAACGAAAATTTTCCATAAAAATCGTGAAAGAAATCAAGACCTCAAAAAGGAAAATTATGAAAAGTCTTTTTAAACAAATTAATTTTTTTTTTTGAAAAATCGAGATTTTCAAAACGATCCAACGAATTTTTAATTGTCCCAGGTTTTGCTCCAAGAAATATGGCCACCGTAAATATACAAGAATAAAAGGTAGGTAACTACAATTTACCTCCGAGACCGAATAACTAAGCTTAGATATAATTTTTTTATAATAACTATAAAACTCTTGATGGCTTTGTCATAACCTCGCAAAAGACAGTTTCACCGTGAAGTAGTTTAAAATTATGTGCTGAATACCAGAGATACCGTTTCACATTTTCGATGAGGAGTAGGTATTTCATTTTTCATATACAATGACAAAGTGAATACTATGAAAATGGTCAAATAAATAAATACAAAAATAAATTGAATTCTTCTTTTGAAAAATGTCAAATAACATTCCAAATCTAAATAAAATGTAAATATTCAACTTTTGATTAATATTATACAAAAAAGTTTAAAATAAAAAAATAAAAAATGTGTGTTGCTTGATTTGATATTATGTATTTGTTTTTTTTTTTTTTTGTTTTTTTTTTTATAACCAATTTCCTTCAAACAGAAAAATGACAACAAAAACACACAAAAAAAACACCCTTTAAAATAATGCACACACTAAAAACAAATGAATACCGGCTACATAAAATTCAAATGAAAATTGCCTCCACAAAAATTCAAATGAATAAATTCTGAAAGTTTTTTTTTTTTGTTGTTGTTCTTTTTTTCTTTTCCGGGAAAACCGGAACTGTTGTATTGAAATATTCACAGCAAGCTTAACATAACAATTTTACATTTTAGGCTGTGATTGTTGTTTTTATTTTTTATTTTAGGAAGAATTTAAAAAAAAAGTCCAGTTAGCGAAACAAACAAATAAACAAAAAAAAAATTGATGTTTATTTTTGTAATTTTAATTGTAGCTTCTAAATGTTTTGCTTGCAAACGAGGAAGGAATGCTTTGAATTTTTTTTTATTCGAAACAGTGAAATGTGTTTTTTTTTTAATGGTAACATTGTAGTAGGTACAGTAAAAAGAAAGTTATTTGGTTTGTTATTTATATTATTGTTAACATGGCAATATTATGGGAAAAAAAGTATGTTAGGTTTGTCAATCTGTTTGGACGATTCATTTTTTTTTTATTTTCAAGTGAAAACTTCTTTAGTATCGTAGTGATTTGAAACACGATGAAACGAAAAAGCGACAGGAAAATCAAGGGATTTTAACTTTTTTTTGTTTTAAAAGATAGATGAATGAAATTTGTACTGTAGATACATAGGTAATAGAATAAGATAGAGAAATAACTATGAAAAGATGTCCTTTTTCTAAACAGATTATATCTTTTGATCTAGACAACATACAAATTTGATTTTACTTAATACGCATGCTGATAATATTACCTTTCATTTGATATATCATACATAACTTTACGTTCTCTACAAGTTATACAATCTTAAATTTAAAAAATCTTGAAAAAAACCTCAAAACACCTGTGAAGATCTGTTACCGATGACCAGTCACAGTGTATGAAATACCGTAGTCTCAGTTTGAAATTTCGACATGATTGGCTTTAAAAAATTCTTACTTTTTTTGTAGGCATCGTAGAAACATGATTGAAGCGGCATATAAAAGGTGAAATAATAAGCTTTCAGGTGGTTTACAATTTATTATAGGTTGTCATTTAAAAAAATGGATTTAATGGTGTTAGAAGAAAAAAAATATATTTCTTTTTTTTTTTTTTTGCTTTTTTCATGGAAAATGATTGTTTGAATACATTTTTTTTTTAATTGCACACATGATTTTTTTTTTAATTCAAAGTGTCTTAATGTGTAATTTGAAAAACTTTCATAGGTAGGTACTCTTGTACACAAGAGCAAAGAAAAGTACCATCCAAAATTAAATACATAATTATGTGATATGGCTCTTCCAAGAAGGACACTCTAACCTCTTTGGATATTTAATGAAAATAATATACAAAAAATACTGTCCTTTTTATATCTCTCTTTCGTTAATAGAACTATATTAAATTTAAAAAAAAAGCAGATTTATAAATAAATAGGTATCTTTTCTCTCTGCCTTATTAAGCCACACCATCATACAACAGAGCTCGAGCTCCTTGCGACTATGTAGCAACCCACCATATCGCATCGTTTGCCCGAAAGCAATCCACACCGTTATTTTTGTTCTCGGTTACTTTCTCAAGTCCCTATCATGATAAATATCCCCCACTTCAACTGCGAACTGGAATTGTGCGCTGCGCTGGCTGTACGCTGTACAAACAAAACTTCCGTTTCCGTCTGCATAATATTTCTGTTCGTTCACCGTTTTCTTTCGCGTGTATACAGTTACCAGTCCTCTACTATTATACGTAGAGGTACATAATAAAAGTTGAAAATAACATGAACCAAGGAAGCTGTCTGCTGCCGCTCTCTCGCACTATAAAGATAGCCTTGACATCAAGCCATGTTGATGATGATGATGATGAAAAAATGAGAAAAAAAAAATAAGATTTCACAACACCACTTTAAGGAAAAAAGCAAGCATTGAAACGTTAAGGACGAGGCGTAAGTAGTTGCTCTCAAAACTCATTGGTGATAAGAGTTATACCACCGCCGCCGCCATCATCGTGAATACCTACTTTAAACTTGAAATGTTTAACTTAAAACAAAAGGAGTTGACTTATTTCATTTTTTTTTAAACCTCTTAGTTTTCTAAGAATGTATATGAGAATTGGTTAAATAAAACTGAAGAGGGCTGGACGAGTAAATGAATGAAAAGAAAATCCTGCGAAATTAGAGGAGAATAAACAAAAGAATAAATTGATTTTTTCTTAAAGAAATGGTAATAGTGATGAAATATTTGAGAAGACAAAAAAAAAAAACTACGACTACAATACTGGAGATAAAAAGAAACAGAAAAATTATCCTCAGGACAATGATATACATATATAAAAAAATAATGGTGACAGGCCCCATCCTATTCAATTCACCCCAATGACAATTTCCCGGCCTCTTTTTCTTTATTTCGTTTCCATTTAACGTTGTTCACTTAACGTATCACCTAATTATGTCAAATATTTTTTTTTTTTTATCTTAATACATATTTTAGGAAATTTGAGAAATGAGAGGTAATTATTAAAGCAAACATGAATTTTTGTAGAATTTAATTTTCTGCAGAAGTTCTGCAAAAAAATTAGTTGCGAAAATTTTGGTTTCGATGATAAACGTGTCGTACCTTCACGTTATCCTTAATTGTATAAAAAAGTTAGTAAAAAAACAGGCTTTTTGTGGAACGAAATACAGGAATGCTGATTTTTTTCAAATCTGAAAGAAGTGCATTAAAAAAGCTTAAGTCCTGGTTTTCGGGACTCTATCCAACCCCCTGCACGCAGAAAAATTATCGGTTAAAAACAACGTAAAACTCGGGTAAAAATAACAGAGAAGATTGTTAATATAGAACCTGCAAACTAACTCGGTTATTCAAAATTGTTTAATCTTACCCACTTTCTCTGTTAAATTTTACTAAAATCTCAAATTTAAAAAGAGTTTCTTGATCAATATAAACAAATTGATCGGTTAAAATAACCTTCTAAAATGGTAATTTTAAATAATTTAACTTAACCGAGGTGACTACGTTGATTTTAGCAACGATAACTACTATTTTTAATACATTTTTTTTAACCCAGCGAAAAAATTTCTCGGTATTTTTCTGCGTGTGGTGAAATCCGCCATTTTGAAAAACGCAAATTGGTCTATATCTCTAAAACAATTGGCTTGACCGAATAAGTTACTTGACCAAAGTTGTGCGTAACATTAATATCTTTTTTTGTGCATTCACTGTTTTTCAGCGAGGACATATGTAGGTAATACTTTTGAGGTTGTGTCGTTTTTATTTTTTATTTTTTATTTTTTCGATTTTTTTAAATTTTTCTTAGTCCTCTATGATATACATAGTTACATAGTTTTTTAGCATTATAAAAGTTTTAGAGCAACAAGTGTATTTCTGCAGACATTTATTTGGCTATTGATTCGATGTTTTTTTTTTTGTTAATAAATATTAATATCGAAAAAAATATTGGGAAGCAGAAATGTTAATTAGGGTGGTGCAAAAGTGTTTCTTTTTTCATTTTTCAAAAAAAATCGAATATTAATGACAATGAAAATTTCTAAATCGTGTTTTTTGAGATATCTTATCTATGTGTTCAAATTGAAATTTTGAAATTTTTCGTATTAGGGTGGTTCAAAAAATATTATATCTTTTACAGTTAATTGTAAAATTAAAGAAAAAAATCAACGTGGATATTATTTTAACCAAATTATTGAAGAAAAAAAAAAACATATTTTCCAAGAAAAAAAAGAAGGTAAGAATGTAAAAAGGAGTATTTTTGCATTAAAGAACTCATAAATCTGCTTTATTTACCCTAAGAATTTAACCAAAATGGATTTACATATATTATTTGATATAAATATACCTAAATTTAATATTACCATGTATATAAAAAAAAATCCATTTTATAAATTTTCTTTACATTGAAACCATTTTTTACTTGCTCTACAGGGCAAGTATTAGTTTCGTGTAGGAAAAAAAAATTTGAGGTTTTAATCAAAACCAACATTACGATGATGGAGAATTCCAAAAAAGTGGGTCTCGCAATTCCGTCCGTGCGTCTGTACGTCTGTGCGTCTGTGCAGTTGTGCGTCCATCTGTACACATTTCCACAGCCTAAACGGGTGGGCGGATTTTCTTCAAATTTGATACAGATGATTTTTATGGAATTCTGAAAGTTGGTTTGTTTTTGTTTTTTTTTATATCTCGTTTAGAACGTATACCTCCCATTCCAAAAAATACGATATTGCGAATTTCTCGAAAACGGCTCAAACGATTTTGATTAAACTTTGTAAACGTAATATTTAAAGCAGTGAAAATAAAACTGCATTTTTATTTTTTCTCAAAAAAGTCAAACAACAAAAAAAAAAAAATTTCATACCCTAAATGTCGGCTCTTCCCCAATATCAATTTTTTTTTTAATTAAGAGCCAGCTTTTAAAATCTACAAGTAGACTAACATAAAAGTGCTTTGAACTGCAAGAGCAAGTACGTGCGACCTCAGTCGTGCATTTTATTTTATTTTTTTTTTTTTTTCAAAAGCAAAAACTAAATCTTATTTGATAACTCTGATTAAAAATATTTTTTCCATCGATAAAATTACTCCGTTATTAAAAGTATTTTTTTCTGCGCCACCCTAATCTAACACGTTTACAATTTTTTTTTTGTTATTAAAAAAATATTTTCCTGAACCGAAAAAGCAAATATTTTTTTGCTGAAACGTTGTACAACAGAACTCATTTCGTTGTCATTTTTGGATGAAAATTATTGTACTTTAGCATGTCCCGAAAATGTCCCGCACTTATCCGGGTTATCTTCAAACATTTATGGAAAAATGGAAAATTATGACAAAATTGTTGTAAAGCAAAGTAACATACCTTGAAAAGTAATGTTATAAACACTAATAAACAGGGTTTTCGGAAAAGAAGAGATGAAAGCCTAAAATGGCTGATAGCTACACGTGTGAATGTTCTAAAATAAGTAGTACTAAACAGTTTACAAAATGTTAGCTGTTTTTCTATTTTTTTTTTCATCGTCATACGTTTTTGATCACCAAAACCATGAATGAATATATTTTACACGTTTCTTATTCTTACACTTTTTTACACTAATTGAGTAACTACATATAAGCAATTTTCAAAACTATTGCATCTTTTCTTAGAACAAAAATTTTAATTTCATCTTCGATTCAAAATACATACCTACTATGCATTTCCCTTAAATCATGTTTAAGGAAAAATGTAAGTTTAAATTTTTTCCTCAACAAAAAATTGAAAAGAATTGAAACGTGCTGCAAAAATGTTATCAAATTAGCCTACCTATGAAAAACGATTTTATTGAAAATCGATGGGCTGCAGACGTGTGAATGAATCTTAGGATTGGCTTTTGTTGGACGGACGCATTAAACGAACTGTTATAGAAAAAAATTTAACAATAACAAAATATGAAACTTTTAAGAAAAAGGATAAGAGATTTAAAATCTAGTTT
Organism: Episyrphus balteatus; assembly: GCF_945859705.1. NCBI lineage: Eukaryota > Metazoa > Arthropoda > Insecta > Diptera > Syrphidae > Episyrphus > Episyrphus balteatus. The sequence goes on from NC_079134.1 coordinate 139,175,005, forward strand.
TTTTTCATGTTTTTGCAATAAAATTATTTATTTTTAGTAAATAAACAAAATTTTTCAAAATATTTTCAAATTTTCTTGAAGTTTGTTGTATAAGTTTCTTTACTACTAAAGTTCGGGTCATGATCAAAAGTATGTAGATAATTAAAGACGAGGAATAATAGCCCATTAACTACCAGGCCTTATTACCCGCCCAGGATTTACAAATTATTTGTGGCTTTAAAAATGGTCTTATTTCATACAAATTTTTCTTTGCGTTCACATACAAAAATGTTCCTCTCATCCTCTTAACTTTTCGATTGATGATATTTTCAGTAGCCTATCACACATTTTTATTGGTTTTATTGGGAATAATTTAATTTAAAAAATTAAATTGGATTTTATTTATCTGATTTTTTTATATTGAACCAATTTAATTAAAAACAAAAATAATAAAAAAAAGGTCAAAAAGAAATAAAAAAATCAAAAAACCATATTTTACGCATGTTGGACCGCACAACAAATTCATATAACACACAAAAACCAATCCACCTCTTGCTTGTTAACATAATTGCCTCACATAAAAGTTCACAATTCACATTGGACTTTAATTAGTATAATGTCCTAGTAGCATATCTCGCATATAAAAAAAAAAATGGCAACAAAATAACAAATAAAAACACATAAAAAGAAAAACACGATTAAAAACATGTTTTTTTTGTTTTGTTTTTATTTGAAAATCATTTATGTATATACTGAAAAAGTAAAAAAAAAATAAAATAATCACAAAAATAAATAGGTTTATTGAAAAAAACAACAAGATGAGAAAAACAAACTTATAATCCCTCTATAATAGTCCTATAGTGACGACGACATTAAGGTTATGTAAGAGTCCTTCTTCTGTTGGCCAACTATACTTAGGTACATTTTTATATTTCTCCCTCAACAAGTCCATGCGAAAGAGATCAAGTTGTTTGCCTCTTTTATAAGTAAAGCTTCATATCCTCTTGGATAATCTTTCTTGTGGAAAAAAATAAAAACATTTTTTATTTCTTATTCCCTATAATTTTTTTTTTTTTTGTGTCTTGTTGTTTTGCTTTTAATTGAAACTCCAATTAAGAAGGTTTATTATTGTATGATTAAAGCGAAGTCCCTTCTGAACATTATAACACGATATTTAGTGTCCTTGGATGATATTGCAAATAATTATAGAGTAGATTGTGCGTTAATTGTGTGAAAACATGAAAACTTTAACCTTTTGCTTGGTAAGCCTACTCGGCAGACAAAAGAAAGCAATAATTCATGCAAAAAGTGAATAATTACGATAAACATTGAATGTGAATTACCGAATAAATTTCCTTCTTTTTAGAAGACAATGAGAAACGTGAGTAAAGCAATTATTAGAGGAATAAAAGTGTTTATTTAACGAAAAGGAGACTACACAAAATAAACATTTACTCTAAAATTAGAATTGTGTTTATCAACATTTTAGTATTCTATTCACTATGAACTCAAGTTTTTAAGACAAAACTTGTTTCGAGACTTTGACCCAAAGACCAGACTATAACCACCACTCAAAAATAAACAGGATATTGGATTTTTATTAAATAACAGGAAACCAATAGGGTAAAAGCGGGTGAGATGGCGCGGCGGGGGAGATGGCGCACTTTAAATATCTTTTACATTTATTGCTTTAAAAATGTATGAAAAATATTTTTAGCTTTCTTTAAATATTTTAAATCGAAGTAGCCAGTATTCGTTTCTTTGTCTTTGATACAAAAAATAAAAAAAATTTCAAAGCAAATCATGTGATGATTTTTTTCGAATTTTTTTTTCGCTCTTTTTTTTTTGTTCCGATATTTTGTGAGTCGTTGGAATCTTAGATGCCCTTGATACACCAATACAAACAAGAGAGTATAAGTTATAGATTGCGCGTGAAATCCGAGCTCTAGTTCTATCTGCTTTTAATGGGTGCTTACGAATAGGAATTATGCAAAAAAAGGTGAGATGGCGCAGTTTTTTGCGGGTGAAATGGCGCATTCCGTACAAGAATTTTTCAATTGAGTATAGTGTTAGCATGTGCCATATCACCCTCAAAATATTTTTTTAAGTAATTCAGCCAAGCTCAAATTTTATAAAAAAGACGACTAGTTGCAATCTATTATATGGCATGCATTGGTGCTTGACTCCTTCAAATCGTTCAACCATTTGTGCAATAAATTTAGCAATAGAAACCTAAAACAAAATCATGCGCCATCTCACCCACCCTATAGGGGGAGATGGTTTTTTTTAAACTTTTTTTCTATATTAATTTAAAAATATAAATTTAAAATATAAAATTCTGTAAACCAAATAATACGTTGGATAGGTATTGAATATAGAACATTTTTGCATTGTTAGAAATATGAAATGTGGTTTACTTTGTAAAATATTACAAAAACAAAAAAGGTATGCCATCTCACCCGCTTTTACCCTACCTAAATTATGTAGTACCTTTAAAGTTTTTTAGTACAGGTAAAATAATAGGTACATACATAAAATCAATATATAAATAAAAAAAATTGTTAAAATCATGAAGAATTTGGGTGAAAGGGTGTTTTTTCGAAGAGACAGTAAAATCCGTAATTCGTCCCAAAAAGCCAATGATACGGGTAAAAAGTCTAAGAACTTAAGTATAATTCAATTTGTCATTCAAACCAAAATTAAAATAAATCATTGGCTTTTTGATTTTATTGATTTACAGATTTTATTGTCTCTTCGAAAAAAAAACACCTTTTCACCTAAGTAGGTATATTTTTTTTTATGAAAACTCTTTATTTTTGCTTTGTATCCCAAATTCAACGTTTTTACTAAATTTCATGAAAGTGGCCCATCATTTTTCTTTTCACTAAAAAAAACCATGGTATTCTTATAGACACTTTAGATTCTTGTTTTTTATCTTAAAAGTATTATAATTTCTGAATTTCAATGGGGTACCACTCTTTTATTACTTACTTTTCCAATATACCCACATTTTCTCTACACCTAAAAAAAAAACACCCTTTTACATGAAAAAAATTTATAGACTTATTTCATTCGTTATTCTCATAGGTTAGACAATATTTTTAATAAATTTCATAAAGGTACCTTTTATACCATTGATTTTGTCGGACTAATCACGGATTTTTCCATACTTCCCAAAAAAAACACCCTTTCAATTAAAATATTTGTATAGACTGTTTAGATTCTTGGTTTCTGTTAAAAATGTACCAATTTTCATTGGTGTAACATTTTAATCCCAGTTTTTGTGGCACTAATTACGAATTTCATCATTTCTTGAAAAAAAAACACCCTTTCACTAAAGACAATTTTGTAGACTTTGTAGATTCTTAGTTCTTATAACAAACAAAACTTTTACACCAAGATTGAAAAAATTTACAAAATGTATGTCAGCTATTTTGATACCTTTCTGACACATAACTCAACCCATCAAAAAAACACCCTTTTAGCAAAAATATTTTTAAGAAATTTACAAATCTTTTGTTTATCTTAAAGCTTCACCCTGAATTTCATCAGTGTATCATATTTTTCGCATGAGTTTCGGTTTTATTTTACCTGTTGAAGTCAAAAACCAAGCAACCTTGTTTTTAATCAGCAATAACTTTTCTTAGAACAATTGTATTGACTTTATTTTTATGTCATTAGATTCAGCATCAAAAAATACCTCAAAAACATGTGTCATATGATTATATTCCATAAACAATCTTTTTTCACCATATTTTTGAACTTAACTCCCTTCCTCTTGTCCGCGAAAAAAACACCCTTCCACCCAATTTTTTTGTATAGACTTTTTTGGTCCTTGGTTCTTATGGCAAAAGCAAACTTTTTGCCAAGCATCATGAGTGTATCAATTTTTTTTTTAATGCCTTTTTTACCTGAACCTACTATTTTCATGAATACGCAGTTCTACCTTCGTCCACTCCCAAAAAAAATTCTTGGTCACCTCTTAATCTAAGCATAAATTTTGGTGTGACAAAATCGACACATTCACATGTGATTATCAAAGGCTCTCTTCCGTTCACATTTGACATGTGAGTTAAGTATAGTATAGATATAGGCATATTATGCTAGAGGTGTTTTTGATGAGTGCGTTGAATAAATTGAGCCTAAAGAGTTCAACCAATTGAAACGATTAAGGTATGGGGGGTTATACCAAACACCTAATTAGAAAACAAGGTTAACTAGCCGTGCGTTAAATAACTCGATGGTTGATTGAACAGCGAGAACAGTAATGAAAATGCTGTCATTTTGTCTATCCTAAAATAGAAGGCTCTTAATTAGACACCATGGTGATGATGATGATGATGATCAGGACGATATACATAGCTTATGAGAATTTAGCCATGAGTTGAGTATTCGTGGGAACTAATCAAATGCAAGGTGCGATTCACACGATTCATTGTAACGAAACGATTAAGGATTATGCAATGTACCTATTCCATTCGTAAATCCTTTTGACAAAAAAGGAGAGCTTATTAGGATATCGAAAATTGAATTTTAGAAAATTTATAGGTTTCAATGAATTAGCCTAAAAACTTGCCACTAAGTTAATAAAATTGATGTGATGGAAAATAATTGTAGTAATCATCACAAAGCGAGATAGGATTTCAAAGAATATTGTAATAAAAGTTAATCAGGTATCATTTTTCGGACAACTTATCCTAGACATCTCATCCCAACTCTAAATTTCGAGTTAAAGATATTAAAGAGTTTGACAATAAATTTAAAAATTAACGTGCCAGATTCACTTTTTGACCACGGACTTTGATACAATACTAACAATAGCATAGGATCAAAAAGGTCCTTATAGCAACCGTCAAACGAAAGATAAGACACTGAACAAAAAAAACAGGGTTGTCATTTTTTAAAACATTTAGGTCTGTGGCAACCCTGTTTGAATGAAAATATTTTCATATATATCTTTGTAGTTTGGTCAAATAATTTATAAAATGGCACCTAAAAAGCGTCAAAAAATAATCAAATTATATTAGGAACTTTGTTAAGTGGTAACCCTATTTCAATAGAATAAACACTACAAAAAATCTTTTTAAACAGAAAAGTATAATTTTTAGTACAATAGGTAGGATTAAATATACTAATAACTTAAGCTTAAACTCTCTTTTATCTAAAAAATACTAGATGCCAACTCAAAAATACGAAAAAGTACTCGGTAACCCTACTCACACTATGAAAACCGAAAAAACAATTGTTTTTCAGACAAAATGTATGCTATTTGAAAAAATTTAAGATTTTAAGTGAGAACCTCTTCCATCTTAAATACATCTGTTGCGACTCTTAAATATGTGCAAGCACTTGGCAACCCTACTCATATGCTCAAAAATACACCAAAACACTTGTCTTTTGGAAAAAATATACGATATTTCATAGAGTTGAAGGCAAAAACATTCTATCAAATTTACTTGAGAGCTTCTTCTATCTAAAATATGAGCAAGCACTTGGCAACCCTACTCAAATATTTAAAAAAAACCCTAAACACTTGTTTTTCAGAAAAAATGTATGATATTTGAAAGAGTTAAGAGCTAGAATACACTTAAGATTTAAGGTAGGGCCCTCATCTTTCTAAAAAAACATAGGGTGTCCAGCGTCCATTCTAAAATATGAACAAGTACTTGGCAACCCTACTCTAATGCTAAAACACAACAAAAAGCACTTGTTTTTAAGACAAATGTATCATGTTTGATAGAGTTAGAGAGTAAAACAACCTTTTGATCAACAGGGTTGCCACACAAAAGTTCACATTTTAAAAGTGGCAACCCTGTTTTTTTTTTAATTTTCAGTTGCAACTTATTTTTAATTTGACTACAATTTTAACCTCCATATTATGGAGCTCATAAGGTTATGGAGTCCATAACCTTATGAGCTAAGTAATTCGAAAAAAAAAAACTTTAACTTAAAGGACTTTTCTTGGTGTTCCCTGTAAGGTTTAGAGTTCAAGGCATAAACAACTTTAAAGAAAAACAAGATAACCACAATCTAAGATTATGGTAATTATTTTACTAAAACAACAACAAAAAAATCGCCATTGATTTCATCTATTTATCCAAATTAATTCCAGGTCAAACCACAATATAAGACTTTCGAGAGACCCCAAAACCCATAAAACCCTGGTTTCCGCCTTTGCCATTTTTCGTTGAGACTTTTTAAGTTTTTTTTTTTCTTGTTGTAAAAAAAAGAACAAAGTTTATTTTCAGCATCACACACTTCTTTCGTTCGGTAACTTCAGTCAAGAATGGAACCAATAAAAAACAGCAAAAAGAGAAAAAGTAGAGAAAATATATTTTTTGTTCTTCTTCTATACTCCTGAAGCCCAAACACTGAGGTGGTCTTAGTATTACATCCTGTGGGGATTTTTATATAAAATTAAATAAAAAAAAAAAAACGAAAAAAAAATATTACATTGAACTAAAAGTAGGAGGGTATCTTCGTTTCCTTACATTTCTGTCGCGCTTAAAAAGAGAAACGAGAGAGACTATACAAAGCTAATTAGAAGAAAAATTATATTAAGTCATTGGTGGCATTGCCATCGATTTGACATAGAAATGAAATACGAAAAAAAAAAAAAAATAATAATAACGATAAGACTAAGAGGGGAGCAAATTATTTTTAACTGTGAATCATTAGAAGTGAGAGAAAGTTTTTATCAATGGCCAACGGCAGCAGCGGCTTGCTGACTGCCTTGCCTTGACTATGCTTTTGCATAGAGCTGCTATATTAATGTGGTGAAAAGTTTTTGCCAAAGTGTTGGTTGGTACTTAAGGTCTATCAGTTAAGTTGGTTAATGAAGTGCTTGGCCTCTGCTTGGCCTGACGATGGCGAACTACGAGAGGACTCTTGATTTTACACGCTTTCTCACTCTCTCTCTTACACTTTTTATCTTGGCGCTATTTTCTATATTTAAGTGTTGATTTGTATGCCTCTGTGTTAATTTAGGGTGAAGAAGACGTTAGAAGATAGGTATTTAATAAGGACTTCGATCGATTTTTTTTTTTTTAAGTTAAATGTTTCTGACATGATTCTTAGCGATTTATATCGATCACGTAGAAATAAATTTCAAATTATTATATTAGAATGTTAATTTGAAATTTGTATATCTAAGGCTTTTATTGTTCATCAATTGTATACATAATTATATTATTGGGGAGCTTACGATTTCATTATTTCATTTTATTGATATTTTAAATGGTTTAATAGGTTCTGTTATAGGGAACTTTTAAAGTTGACTTAAAGATTGAACGTAAAAAGTGGGTCACGACATTATGGACTACAGTTTTTTTTTGCTATTTTATGTTCATCTGTTCTATTATAGTTTTTAAATTACACCATTTAAAAGTTTAATATAATTCTTTTAAAAAATAAAGTCTTGATTAAAATTTTTACAATGCTTAAAAGTTACAAAAATAATTAATTGAAAACAATAATTTTTCATGAAAAACTTTTTTTCTTCTAACACCATTAAATCCATTTTCTTAATATCAAAACGTATACTAAATTTTATACTATGAAGGCCTGTTGTTTTAGCTCAAAAAAAATTCATATCAACCATATCTGCACGACATCTACAAAAAGAGTTAGAATTTTTTAAACCCAATCAATTTTCATTAAAAAAAGCAAACAAAAAAAAAATCAATCTTTTTTATCTTCTAACACCATTAAATAAATTTTTTTATATTACGACCAATAAAAATTTTTATATTATCTAAAAGCTTATTATTTCACATTTTATATAACGCTTCAATAATATTTTTACGATGCCTACAAAAAAAAGTTTGAATTTTTTAAAGCAAACCATGTTGAAATTTCAAACTGAGATTACACGTGCTTCACAATTTATAGTTACACAACCATTAACTTTCAATAAAAAAAAATCAGTGTTAGACCCCTAATTTTTTTTTCATTATCCTTTGAGTGGCATTTTTCAAATTGTCAAAAAAAAAAAATTGCCCTAACTAGAATCACTACTTTGTCAAAGGTCTACCACATGTTTAAGTTTAAAAAAACCACTTATAACTTCGTTTTGAAATTTTCTTGAATTTTTTTAATACCTTTGTTAGTCTTACAATAAATTTATCTATCGATTAAAAAAATTCAACTTTCTACAACGTTGCGTGGGGAGAAAAAGGCGTCACTTTTTCGTGGATGCTGAAATGGTTCATCGATTTATAAGACGTTATCACTTCAAAAATGAATGGCTTTTTATTATTTTTATAAACCATCTCATTTGGACATTAGAGCTTAAAACTATTTTTGAATTTATTTTAATTTGATGAATACATAATTGGAATGCCTTGAACATTCTTAAATAATTAATCCAACTTTAATAGTTTAAAAATGATTTAGTCGTGAATTTTATTTAAATAAAATTTATAACATATGTCCCTTAAGAACATACTTTAAACGAATGAAAAAATGGGGATGCATTCTACATCCACAAGATAAACAATGACAGAGAGTCCTCGTTATTAATTTCATTTTTTTTTTTGTTATGTATAGGATGTTTTTATAATTACAACATCCCTCCCAACTATTCCCTGAACACATAACCTAGAAAAAAAATCTGTAAAAATAAATTTAAAATAAACAACTTTTTCCATCCCACAAACTATGGTTACATGTGTGTTTTTTTTTTCACGCACTGATGGAAAACAGTGAGCAGTTAAAAAAAAAAAAAAAACAACTATATACAAAAACTTTTATAACAAAAAAATAATAAATTTAACGCCATTGCGTTATTTTCCTCAAGACCGACCCCACAAACAACAATTTTATGACATTATCGACCGAGTATAGACACCACAGGTCCACCACATCTATCAATGTAGATAGATATGTAGATAGCAGGAGATAGTTTTTTGTTGGATAGCTACACTGAATTTAAGTTGAGAGCAAATAAACCATCAGTAGCTATCTATAAGAAGGAGTATAAGGCAAAATGGAGTATAGTTTATCATCTTGAAAATAAAAATACACATCACCATTAAACATAAAAAATATAAAAAATAAAATGCACGACTGGGTCGCACGAACTTGCTCTTGGAGTTAAAGTTGCTTAAATTTTTAAGACTTTTTATATAGAAATTTGAAAAATAAAATAAAATTCGTTTAAAAAAAAATAAAATAAAATCTGAAATTGAATTGCCCTCCAAAACAAGTATGCAGTTTTGATGGATATATTAACGTGTATTTTTAGAAAAAAAAAATTTTAAATCGTTAGAGCCGTTTTTTAAAAAAAAACAATTTTTTATAAATAATTTTTTGGAAAAAAAGTTTGAAAATAATATTGGTATGCCATTTTGTAGAAATCACTAATCAACATCTAAAATCAAAATTTCAAAAAAATTCAATGTCCCGTTTTCGAAAATTTGATTTTTCAAAAAAAAATTTTCAAAATTTTTTTAAAAATCCAAAAATTCTTTTTTTTGAAATTTAATTTTTGGTTTATATTAAAATTATATAAATGCTTCTTCACAAAAAGTTTCGTTGAAATCGAATAAGAAGTTTCAGAGATATTCGAATTTGAAAAAAAAACGGTTCTATGGCAGGTACCGTTAATAATGATTTTCAAAAAAAAAAAATTTTCATTGAAATATAGACCTTAGCTTGAAACTAACATTTGAATTTTTTAAACAAAATCGTTGGAGCCGTTTTTGAGATATTTCAATTTTACTAAAATCGGTATATGACAAGTACCGTTATTTTTGGTCCAAAAAAATTAATTCCAAAAACCCCTCTGGAGAGTCGCCAAATAACGTTACATACCAAGTTTGACATTAATCGGTTCATCCGTTTAGGCTGTAGGTCCTTATACAGACAGACAGACAGACAGACTGACAGACTGACAGACTGACAGACTGACAGACTGACAGACTGACAGACTGACAGACTGACAGACTGACAGACTGA